>NC_047512.1:35998077-36208077 GCF_902827115.2 Pseudochaenichthys georgianus
GTGTTTAACATCAAAAAGTTTAAGGTCATCCACGTTTTTAAGTCCTTAAGGCAGTCTTGAATTTTATTTAGATGATTAATTTCATCAGGCTTGATTGACAAATATAGTTGAGTATCATCCGCATAACAATGAAAGTTTACAGAATGATTCCTTATAATATTGCCTAACGGAAGCATATATAATGTGAACAAAATAGGTCCGAGCACTGAGCCCTGTGGCACTCCATGCTAACTTTGGTTTGCGTGGAAGATTCATCGTTAACACGTACAAACTGAGAGCGTTCAGATAGATAGGACCTAAACCAGCCTAAAGCAGTTTGTGTATGCCAACTAAGTGCTCTAGTCTTTGCAATAGGATATCATGGTCGATAGTATCAAATGCAGCACTGAGATCGAGCAAAACAAGAATAGAGACAAGTCCCTTGTCTGAGGCTATTAGAATATCATTTGTGACTTTAACCAGAGCTGTCTCTGTGCTATAATGTGTTCTAAAGCCAGACTGAAAGTCTTCAAATAAATCATTGTTTTTTAAGTAATCACACAACTGTTTTGCGACCGCTTTCTCAAGAATTTTTGAGAGGAACGGAAGATTAGAAATAGGTCTATAGTTGGCTAAAACCTCTGGATCGAGGTTGTGCTTTTTAAGAAGCGGTTTTATCACTGCTACTTTGAATGATTGTGGAACATAGCCTGATAATAAAGACATATTCATAATATTTAATAAAGAAGTGCTAATTAATGGAAAAACTTCCTTCAACAGCTTAGTTGGAATTGGGTCTAACATGCACGTTGATGGTTTAGAAGAGAGAATCATTGAATTTAATTGTTCAAGGCTTATGGCTGAAAAGCATTCTAGTTTCCTATCTAGTGTAATATTAGAACTTACGTTTCCGGGAGCTGTTGATAACACTATACTGGTCAAAGGCAAGAGGTCATTAATTTTGTTTCTAAGAGTAACAATTTTATCGTTAAAAAAGCACATAAAATCATTGCTACCGAGTGCTATGGGAATAGAAGGCTCAATGGAGCTGTGGCTCTCTGTCAGCCTGGCTACAGTGCTGAAAAGAAATCTTGCATTATTCTTATTCTCATCTATTAATGAAGAGTAGTAGGCTGCTCTCGCTTTACGCAGTGCTTTCTTATATTCATTGAGAGTAATATGCCAAATTAAACGAGATTCTTCAAGTTTAGTGGAACGCCATATCCTTTCAAGTTGTCTAGACTTTTGCTTTATTTTGCGGGTTTCGGCATTATGCCATGGAGCTAATCTATGTTGTTTTATTTTCTTCTTTTTCAAAGGAGCAACAGAGTCTAATTTTATTCGCAGCGCATCTATAGCACTATCAACAACATGATCAATTTGGGGTGGTGTACATTTTGTATAAGTTTCCTCCCCTACATGCAGACATGCTATCGAGTTAAGTATTGGTGGAATCTCTTCCTTAAATGTGGCTATAGCACTAACAGATAGGTTTCTGCTGCAAGAGCTTTTGACTAATGCTTTGTAGTCTAGTAACAGTACTTCAAAAGTTACTAAGAAATGGTCGGATAAAGCAGGATTATGCGGTTCGACTAATAGTTGCTCAATTTCAATACCATAAGTCAGAACAAGGTCGAGAGTGTGATTATAGCAGTGGGTTGGTTTATTTACACTCTGACAGAAACCAACAGAATCTAATATAGAGTTAAATGCAACAGTAAGGCTATTTTTATCATCGTCAACATGAATATTAAAGTCACCTACGATAATTACTTTGTCTGTTTTAAGAACCAAAGTTGATAAAAACTCAGAGAATTCTGATAAGAATTCTGAATAAGGACCTGGTGCACGATACACTGTAACAAATAAGATTGGCTGCAAAGTTTTCCAGGTCGGATGCGTAAGACTAAAAACGAGGCTTTCAAAAGAGGTATAATTTAATTTTGGTTTAGTATTGATAAGTAAACTTGAGTCAAAGATTGCTGCAACTCCACCTCCTCGGCCCGTGCCTCGAGCAATATGAGTGTTGACATGGCTGGGTGGAGTGGCCTCATTTATGCTGACATATTCTTCATGTCTCAACCAAGTTTCAGTGAGACAGCATATATCAATATTATAATCTGATATTAAATCATTTACCAATATTGCTTTAGATGCTAGAGATCTTATGTTTAAGAGACCACATTTAATCTTCCTGTTTTGTTGCACTGTAGTAGTTGTTACATTTACTTTTATTAGGTTATTATGTATGACACCTCTATTAGGTTTTACCTTAAATTGTCCTTGGGCAGACACACACACCGCTAATATTGGGTATTTTATTGGGTTCGGGATTCCTATAGGTGACTGCCTAGGAGAGAGCGCAGAGAAGCGTGTAAGACTGCGACTCTGCCTCCTGGTCTCAACTCCAGTTTGTCATGGATTAAGTCCACAAAGCCCTGAAATGTTTGCCGAAATTAGATCTGCACCTTTCAAAGTAGGATGAATGCCGTCTCTCTTAATCAGACCAGGTTTTCCCCAGAAGGCTGTCCAATTATTTACGAAGCCCACATTGTTTGCTGGGCACCACCAAGACAACCAGCGCTGAAATGATGACATGCGGCTATACATGTCATCATTGATCAGATTGGGGAGGGGACCAGAGAAGATTACGGTGTCCGACATTGTTTTAGCATAACTACACACCGACTCCACATTAAGTTTGGTGCATTCTGATTGGCGTAAACGAACATCATTACCACCGACGTGAATAACAATCCTACCGTATTTATGTTTTTTTTTTTAGCCAGCAGTTTAAGATGCGCCTCAACGTCGCCCGCTCTGGCCCTCGGAATGCATGTGACTGTGGAGGCTTCGGTCTCTAAATTCACGTGTCTCATAATAGAGCTACCAATAACCAGAGTTGGCTTCTCAGCGGGTGTCTCGCTGAGTGGGGAATATCTGTTAGATACGTGAACGGGTTGGTGGGGACCTGCGGGTTTCGCGTTATGCCCCTTCTGAACAGTCACCCAGCCTCCCTGCTGCTCGGGAGTTGCCGGGGGACGGCTAAGAGGAGCTACCTTTTGCCGGTCCGCACATGCTAACATGGGCTTTACTTTAGCTGAGTTACTTTCTAAGATGCGGAGCCGGGCTTCTATGGCTGTGATTCCCGCCTCCAACCTAACAACTATACTACATTTAACACATGTATCCTTACCAGTAAGGGAGGCCGGGAAGTAACCAAACATGAGACAGGAAGAGCAGGAAATAGCACCAGAAGGTGGGGAAAGAGCCATGGCTAGCTATCAAGCTAAAGTAGCTACCGTTAGCAAACCCGAAAAGAGTGTAGGCAACTGTGGAGTTACAGTCGCTAAGAGAAGGAGAGTTGTGAGTGCTTAAGCTGTAGTAACGTGTGATTGCAACGTCAGGCAGTTGCCGTGATCAAGAGTTTTAAAACGATCGATTAAGTTTAAGTTAATAAGCTATCAGCAACAGAACAGGCACACGGGATACCCGGAGATGACAACAACAACAACCGGAAGTTACAACGTGCTCACCGCAATAGGTTCTTCCTTCCGCTGTATATATATGTATATATATATGTGTATATATATATATATGTGTATGTATATATGTGTGTATATATGTGTATATATATATATGTGTGTGTATATATATATATGTATGTGTGTATATATATGTGTATATGTGTATATATATGTGTGTGTATATATATGTGTATATATATATATGTGTGTATATATATATATGTATATGTGTATATATATATATATATGTGTGTATATATATATATATATTAGTGCTGTCAAAATTATCGCGTTAACGGCGGTAATTCATTTTTTGAATTAATTGCGTTAAAATATGTAACGCATTTAACGCATGTGCAGAATGGCCCGCCCCATACGTGCCACCAGTGGCAGCGCCAGGGTATAGCTGGGGTAGGCTACACCCATACCAAGAAATTGCTTAGCCCCACCATGAAAAATGATGTTAAAGTAAGCAAAATAAAGTCTGCCAACTCGCGCGGAGTAAATTGCACAGACAGCAGTTAGTAAGATTGATTTCAGTAGCCACGGTTTTCAAAACTTTTGTCACGTAGTGATCGTCTTCTCAATAGAACATCTTTGATAACGGCGTGGTGTTGTTGCAGGAAGACGGAGAATACTTTTGCTGTAGCTGTGTATATATATATGTGTATATATATATATGTGTGTATATATGTATATATATATATATGTGTGTATATATATATACACACATATATATATATATATACACACACATATATATATACACACATATATATATATACACACATATATACACATATATATACACATATATATATACACACATATATATACACATATATATATACACACATATATGTGTGTGTATATATATATGTGTGTATATATATATATGTGTGTGTATATGTGTGTGTATATGTATATATATGTGTGTGTGTATATGTATATGTGTGTAATTCATTGTTTATAACACTTATAATGTAAAATTATATATATAATTTTAATAAATGCTAAACAGGGGGATTCTAAGTAAGAGCAATTTATTTCACACTCATCTGAAACAGACTGTAAAGTTTATTCCCCATTAATGCCGTCTTTTAGCCGCTCTTAATATTTCCTATTTGTCTATCTGTGTGTCCTTAGGTCTACAGGCAGCCCTCCCCTCCAATCCCCGCCCTGCAGGGGAAACATGGACGACAACAGTACACCCCCAGACCCCCCACTGTGGACAGCCAGCAGTCCTCTGCCCCCCTGTCTGTGAGTCTCTCACACACTGAGCAAAGACTTGGTGTCTGGTGGAAAAGAGGATCTGTTTTCAGAAACCTTTCCTGGAGGTGTTTTCTCCCCCTTTTGGTATCTTTGTTTTTCATGTTTTCTCTGTGTTCCAGGAGCTCTCGTTCTCGGGCCTGCAGTCCCCTCCTGTCCCCGCCCGACGCAATCAGCTCCGAGCCGCAGGTACATAAATAACCATGAGAATTATTAATTATTATAAGGTCAAATGTTTGACGATAATTTGACACAATACACAACACAAAACAATATTATTGACCCTTCAGGTACATATGACAAGTAATGTACTTATGAGAATGAATGATTCATCCTTTATCTGTTACCTGTATCCTATAAATTATTGCTAATCCTTTTTTGGAATGTTGTTTTATTTATATTGTATTTAATTTACACTGTAACTATATCATTCCTTTTGAAATGCATAGACTGTTAATAACAACAAGTCAACAAGATGTGCTACCTGTAAAAACAGGTAGCACAACTTGTTCCACTTCCTGGATCATTGCCTTAGTGTTTCACCTCTGTGATATTATCAACTAGTTCAACTTATTACTGAGAATTGGTGTTTTAGTGAAAACTCTGTTTCAAAAGCAGACTGTGTGTGTGTGTGTGTGTGTGTGTGTGTGTGTGTGTGTGTGTGTGTGTGTGTGTGTGTGTGTGTGTGTGTGTGTGTGTGTGTGTGTGTGTGTGTGTGTGTGTGTGTGTGTGTGTGTGTGTGTGTGTGTGTGTGTGTGTGTGTGTGTGTGTGTGTGTGTGTGTGTGTGTGTGTGTGTGTGTGTGTGTGTGTGTGTGTGTGTGTGTGTTCAGGTGACCAGTGGGAGGTGTACAGTGAGCTGTCAGCGTTGCGCCGCCAGCTGCGCAGTGAGCAAAAGCGTCTGCAGCACTCTCCGGAGTGGGAGGAGCCAGAGTCTCCTCTGAGTGACAGGTCAGTGTCACACAATACTCACTCACTGATAGCTCACTCCACATAGATATACCTGTAGTTGGTGATCAGTTGCTGTGATCAATTAGATAATATAACTTTTTATCCTCAAGTTGTTGTGCTTTTTCTTCTGCTGTTTTATGTTACATAGAGAGGTGAAGGAATATTTCCTGAACAGTGATGGGGTCATTACTCATAAAAGTATTACTCATTACTTTAAATAAAAGTAATATATTACTTTACTTTGTTACTCTCTACATAAAGTAACTCGTTACTCTTTACATTACTTTTGCGTTACTCAGCAACAGCCTATAGCCAAAACTTAAAACGTAGGCCTACATGTGCACAATTACTATTGCAATAAGGAAGACATAACACAAGTTAATAATGGTGAAAATTCTAGTTTTTGCTGCTTGTTCGGAGTCGGCACTCACTCATCATCATCACTCTGGGTTCGGGGTCTTTAGCTACTAGCTTCGTGTTAGCATGTTGCCTCTGCAGGTGCTTGGAGAGGTTTGATGTGGTTGTGTTTGCAGCAGTGCACCTTACCGTCACATTCCTGTCCTTTCTTCTGACAAATTTAAAATAATGGGCATACCTCCACCCCTCGAAAGTTATAGCTGTTGATGACTCTGTCTCAGTCTGCAGCTCAACCCCTGTGACAGCTGCATGTGGACAAGTCGCGCAAATGTTACGCAAATATAAACCTGCGGTGGAAATCCCTCTAGCGACTTGAAATATTTAAAATGTTAAAAGTTAGACGCGTTTCGTGCAATGTTAGTAACTGTAGTGTGATTACTGAATTTATAACAGTAACGCGTTACATTACTCCATTACCGACAAATGTAATATTTAATGCTGTCAAAATTATCGCGTTAACGGCGGTAATTAATGTTTTGAATTAATTGCATTAAAATATTTAACGCATTTAACGCATGTGCAGAATGGCCCGCCCCATACATCCCACCAGTGGCAGCGCCAGGGTATGGCTGGGGTAGGCTACACCCATACCAAGAAATGGCTTAGCCCCAAATAAAGTCCGCCAACTCGCGCCGAGAATTGCACAGACAGCAGTTAGTAAGATTGATTTCAGTAGCCACTTGTCTGGAAATACCGAAGACCAGAAACGGTTTTGAAAACTTTTGTCACGTAGTGATCGTCTTCTCAATAGAACATCTTTGATAATGTCTTCTGGCCAATCAGAATCAAGATAAAGGCATGGTGTTGTTGCAGGAAGTCCTGACGGAGAATACTTTTGCTGTAGTACAGGGGTGCACATAACTGGTACGCAGGTTATGTGCGTAATCTGAAATGCGTACCGTCACTTGTTTCACAAAGCGCATTTGCATACCGACGTACTTGTGAAGCTTTTCCAGAAGGCGGTTAGATCACCGGAGTCGGTCTCCGTGTGCACAGACAGGGCTGCTGTTAACGTCGGTCTGTACAACGGACTTGTGCTAAAACTACGCCAACCGGCTGCGGAGGGAGACTTCCCCCCCCCCCCCCTTCACTGGAGAACTGCGCTAAAACAGCTGATCACAACGTTAACACTGTGGTCACGAAGTACTCCACTAGCCCCCGTCCCCCCGTCGACTTTCCTGAAGTACTCCCCCGTTGATAGAAATCAACACGTAATGAATTAAGACCCCACGGTTTGATGATTGATAGGTGTGTGGGTCGTCTTTCATTTTGACACACAGAATTTTTTTATAATAAACATACATACCAGTGACGTGCGGTGAGGTTCATGGCTGGTGAGGCACTGACTCTTTCAGAGTCAGATTTACAAATATTATATTTTGACCTTAATCGAAATATTCGGTTATTTTCAAAAGCTTTTTTAGTCTGATGCTTCGATTCATTTTAAACAGACTGTTCAACAAAAGGATACCCAAAATCTAAATATTGGATTGTTCTTTCTTAGTAAGATCCCATTTTCATTACAATTGTGGTCTTACCTTGACTTGAAGATGAAGTCCATGCTATCCTTCTGGACAACAATCTCTATTACTTTTTTGTGAAAGTCCTCCTTATCTTCCTCTAGTTTCAAAAGTCTAGTTTGTTGTTTGAGACCAGCGAGCCTAAATATCATATATATACGTGAAATAAGTTATTTAGAGACTATGGATGGCGAGGATAAATGTAATAAAGGGATCTACAAACATTACATTGGTGACATACAGTGAGATGGTGCAGGCATGCGCTTAGGGCCCGCTTTCCAGCCAGTTTCTGTGGGGTGACTAATTCTGAGGTGAGGCAGAGCTCATCTGTGCCTAACCTCACCACACAGTAACTGGGTTGAGCGCGCTCACAAAATAAGTGCCCGCGCTCCAGCCAGTTACTGTGGGCTTACGAGAGGCAGAGCTCGTCCCTGCCTCACTTCTCATCGCTACCCGTAGTTGTAGCGGAGCTCGGCAAATTTGCTGATTTTGACTATAAGAAGCGATTAGAATCAAACATAAATTACATTTACAACACAGATCAGTGGAGACATTGTATTATTCTTACTATTTAGTTTTTCTTTAGTTGTTTTTCCGTTACATTGGAGTATGGCAGGTGAGGCTCTGCCTCTGACTGCACGTCGCTGATACATACTGTATGTTAAATGGATATATTCCGCCTTCTTTCATTTATCTTTCCATTCCCACAACAATATACATAAAGAAATGACATATTTTAGACATAGTGATGGTGATCAATCAATGGTGATTAATCATGATTCATTCATTTTAAAGCTGTGATTAATCTGATTAAAAATTGTAATCGTTTGACAGCCCTAGTAATATTATTACAGCAACACCCAACACTGGTCCTGAAACCCAAAATTAATTTTGAGAAATTAGTCTTGAAGTCAATGTTATTTCAATGTGTTTTTCTTTAGATGCCTTAAATAAGGACTGTTGTTAAAACAAGCGAAAGAGAATTTAAAGTTTTTTCTACAACATAAAATAGCTGTTATCTATTCATTGTGGTGATTGCGCTTACGCTTGAAAATCACAAATTACTGTTAATATGTGGAGATTATCTTGCTGTACAAAACGTGTGTTTGCCACAGAGATTATTTTCTGCAGTATTCCAAAATCCACTGGAAAAATCCCATTGCTTTTAGTTCAGGGAGCCATTTCGAATTTACGGGTCGGCCTAGCAAAATGTGTCATCACTGCACAACTCTATTGAGTACATTTGTTTGTGTTGTCTTTATTTATGCAGACAGCGGGAGCGCCCCCCGGTAGATGTGTTTGAAATGGCGAGGCTGCGGCTCCAGGCTCCGGTCCGAAGGCCCAACTCCAGAAACCCGGAGCCCAGAAACCTGCAGCGAATCCACGACTCCCTTCTGCTCAAATACACCGGTAACGCACAGGCTAACGCAGCGTCCACACGGCGGCGTGCGTTGAAGCTTGCCGGTGAGCTTGTCTGAAACTCGACCAATAAACAATCACATGAATCTCCCACCCCGGACACACAAGCACGCGGTTTGATTGGCTAGAGCTTGTACTGGCATATGATTTGATTGGCTGACGCTTCCGCCGAAGCTTCAAAAGTTGAACATTGCTCAACTTTTGAAGCACGCAACGCGAGCAAAGTGAAGCAACGCTCCCACAATGCAGTTCGGCAAAGCGTGACGTCACCCCATTCAAAGTGAATGGGCAGAAGCGTTGAAGCTTCAACGCACGCCGCCGTGTGGACGGGCCGTAACAGGGTTCATTAACTCCACTACAAAACAACAGTGTTATCATTGACCGGTCTCTATGTGTGTGTGATTCAGACGGTGAGTCCAGGCTAGGCTTCAGTGAGGTTCCTAAACTGGAGGAGGTAGGCGTGGCCAGCCGGAGGAGGCGGGGCTACAGGGATCCATATCAGCAGAGCAGCCAGACGTCTACAGCCCAGGACGGTAAGAGCTCCCATAGAACTTTGCAGCAGTTTCCATCAGAGATTTATCAGTGAAAACATTTTATTTTCTAGTCTTGAACGCAAGCATCACTGGTGTTTTACATGTTCACACAATTCTGAAGCATCTGTCAAACGCTCTGTACCATCAAAATGTTGCATGCAGTACGATTAGCACTTAAGTCATTATTAATTTGACCAGAGCAGAAAAAAAACCACAACTGCGTCAACAAGCTTTAACACTGAACTTAAGTTGAAAAAACGTAAAACAAAAAAGTATTCACACCTGTGACAATATGCTCGTTTCCTTATTCACATGTTAATGCCATTTAACTCGGGTCCATGGCGACTGATATATCTGATTCATATTTACTGTAAGTTTTTGTCGTGTTGCAGATTATTTTGACTTGTCCCCATTACATCAAAATGAATATTTGGTAAGTTATTTGGTTTGAATCTTATGTTATATTAACTGTAATTACTGACTTGTAGCTTTAGAAGTGGATTGGGAACAGAGTTGTGTTTCTGTTACAGAGGAGTTCTATGGGGGGGTCTGCCCAAGGATCACTGCTGGAGTCAGAGAGCGCTTTCATCGGTAAGACCGCCATTCTGCAGAACTCCTGATGAAAGGATTTGTACTGCCATTAGAGTAGTTTGAAACGTACAAGACATTTTTCCTCTTGCAACTTGCGGTACAGACATTTGGACAATAGATTAATCTAAAACTAGTTTGGTGTTTCCAGTACAGCTTACTCTATGAGGGATAAATGATATGTATCTAACTATTCAGTACCAACATGTGAAGATACAATGAGTGGGATCTGTTTTCTGCTTCCTGTAAAAGTCAAAGCCGGCCCTCCTGCATGACATCACGAGCGTTATGGTGCACGCCAACCTTGGTGCACACTTTCTGTCCTCTTGTTGTTTTGCCTCGCTGTAGTTCTTGGTTTTTTGGCACCGTCAGATATTTTCGTATTTTCCTCTTGGACTTATGTTTACAATCTGGCACCTGGTCGCTTCATTTATATAGAGGTTGACGCCAAGAAATATCCCTAACACAGCAAAATAAAAAATCCAGGCGGAGGGCTGCAAGGTCTCTGTGGATAGAGACAGAGCAACACACTTCTGGTGGACAATGATTCCCTACTTATTGTGCCCTTTCAATTTTAAAGTAGAGGAGTGGAACTAAATTGCCTGGGACTAATTTAGCTCTTATTGTGTGTTCAGACCGCCTAGGTGAAGCCTTCCCAGTCCCACACACCCCCGAGCTGGAAAAATCCCCCCAGCTGTCGGCCAGGGAGAGGAGGAGGCTGGCCAAACAGCCACAGCGCACACAGGTACTTCACACACACACACACACACACACACACACACACACACACACACACACACACACACACACACACACACACACACACACACATTAATGAATTATGGAAGATACAACTTAAGGTTTTCTTTAATCACAGAGTTTTATTCTTGTCCTCTGCTTGTTTCAGGATGGAGCTTCCAGCCAACATGAAGCATACTCCGCCCACTCAGGGGGAAGACTGCAGCAGGAAGTAGAGCCCCGGGGCGATGGGAGGAGCTACAGGGCAGTTCAACTCATGGCTCTTAGTCGTCGTGGCAACACAGCAGGTACAACTTGAAAGTCTGGTGTTTTTTTTTTAGGTAAATGCAGAAATACTGATTGCAGTTTTGTTGCAAGAGTACAAAACTCAGCAAAGCAGTTTTCCAGGGCTAAAAAATATTTGACATAGATGTCTGAATAAAAAAGGGCTTTAATGGGTTTCAAAGGCCCAGGGGTCATTAAATACAGCAAACACAAGTTATCCACGAAACTGCTGCTTCTAGTTAGAGGAAAAATAATGTTCCCATTTATTTAGATATTAAATACAGTTCAAGGAGTGTGACCAGGTAGGTACCTATTATGCTTTTTGGAGTTTTCTCTTTCCTGAAGTGTGTTTTGTAGGTTTTTGTGCATGTAAATGGTCTGCAAAGTGCAAAGGCTAAAATACCAAAGTTTCCTCCAGAGGGAGTTTCTCTCCCCCCCTGCCTGAAACGCCTCCATTGGACTCCTTAGTTTACTTCTGTAACATAGTGACATCACTATGTAACACTCACGCTTTTATTGGCTAGCACTATAACATATTGTACGTGATAGGCTAAGCTAAGGGGCGAAATATCTATAAACAGTTGACCAATCACAACAGAGCCGGCCAGCTAACTAATCAGAGAGGGTGAAAAGAGGTGCTGCAGCACAGGCAGTATGAGAACAATAAAGAGCTTTTTGAACATTACAGCATGGAGACATTTCACAGTAGAGGCAGAAAATGCAAAAATGAACCTGAAAAATGATCATAATAGGGCCATTTAACTTTCAGCACCCCTCTCTGTCTCCCTGCTCCCGTTCTTCAGGTCCAGAGGATTTATCCGACGACGACTGCTCCCTTCCCGGGTTTTCTCTTCACAATGGGAACCGTAGAGGCTCCGTAGACACGGTCTCCATGGATCCCTGGATGCGGCCAGGAACATCGGACACTCTGAACTGTTTGGACCAACCATCCAGGAGGGAGCGCTTGGTGACATAGCGTTTTGTCACCACCAGACGGGAGGTGCCTTATTCTTCTGGCTTCTTATGCCAACACGGCTGTCTTTATATCATGAGATCTGTGTGGTTTTCACTCATTAGTGCTGTGCCCATTCAAGAGATGCCTTAAACAGAACAGGCTTAATGCTGGGCCATCGTTTACCCAGCAGCGACAGTGACCTGCAGGACAACATGCATGACTCTCTCTCTCAGGTCCCCAGCACTACAGCTGTACACACAAGAGTGCAGGGGATCAGATGATTGGTCCTTAAGGTATGCGACGGACAGACAGAAATTCATCATAGTCAGATAAGATGGCTTTCTGATGGATGGACATTTGAATATCAATATGAACATCTGAAAAATGAAACCCATGGGTATGTACTGTGTTGAATAATTGTTTACGTCTGAGACATCGGATATCTGATGTCTATTTTATAAATGATTAAATGATGTCTTAAATAAATTATTTTTAAATATATGAACTGTTAGTTTGGGTTATTTGCATCCTTTGGAAATTAAATACATCTATATCTGTCAATAGCCTGCTCTACGGCAAATAATAAATAGCTGTTTAAATCTCAAAATGTGCAAACTTGAATCAGGAATTAGAAACCCTGCGTTCACAAATAGTGTTTCCCCATTCATTAATCTGTGTATAGCAAAGCAATTTTCATTTTATTTTATAATACATAGTTTGATATTTGTATATACACAAGAAAATCAATACCACTGCATTGTCTTTGATATTAAGATATATCTAGCAGTTACATTTAGCATAAAGCATATTCAAATGTTTACTATCCACAACAGTAGTCGGTTGACGAAAAACTCTCAAATGAAAATTATTCAAATTTTCAAAAAACATGAGAGAGCAATTTTAGTAAACTGGAGCATCAACACTTGCAAATGCGTCACTGGGTTTAAATGATATGACAATCATGTTTGAAAAGTAATGACTGCTACAGAGTCATCTGACTTATTGGGCCTTGTTTAAAGGTGACATCAGTGTGCGAAAAAGTACATGTCCCACCGTCCGGGACGTGTTATTTACAATATCGGACAAGTAGATCTTTCAATTGACTTGTGTAGCACAGTGGCAGGGTTTGGAAGCAAAACTCGGTTCCGAGTAGGAACAAATAACAATTGTCCGGTACCGGGATTAATAAGAGTTGTGAGGACAGGAGGCGAGGCCGAGCCCCGCGGACTGCAACTCTCTCTCTCTATGCTCCGTATCAGCTGATCGCTGCACGGTGCAGCTCAGCGTCTCTCTCTCTCTCTTTCTACACACAGCGGATCCGCTGCCCGTTTAACAGCCTCATCTTTGTCAAACTTTCTTATGTTCTTTCTCTAACACGTAATGAAGGTTATTAAGCGTTTTAGCTCCTATGTTGTTAATATTGACCACCATTTCCTTTATGAAGTGAAGCAGCCTCCCTGTCTGTGTCCTCGTGCTGTCTGCACATCCCCGGAACCCCAGACTCGGAGGAGCACAGGGATGTCAGTATTGTTTATGAAGCAGGGTATAGAAAGTACATTATTGAAATGAAAATACTATTTATTTACTTTTACAAACAGTGAGTAGCTGGGCAGCTGCAGCATGTGTATTGCAGGACATGTGTACGCGTGCAAGCGTCTTTGAGTTGTAGAAAAGCGCTAGGCCTATAGGCTATAAATATAATAATAATAACTTTATTTGTATAGCACCTTTCATACTTTTCATACATTGCAGTTCAAAGTGCTTTACATCAGTAAAAAATAACACATCAAATCAGTGTAAAACAAGCAGCAAGAGCAAAGCATAAAGTGGGATAAAATAATTAAAAATAAAAACATGGGGAATAAAACATAGAGAAATAGTGCAATGTCAATCACAGAGAATAGTGCAGTATAATAGTGTAAAATCAGTAAAATGCTTTGCTAAAGAGATAGGTTTTAAGCTGCCTTTTAAAAATGCCTAATGTATTGGCTTCCCTAATATTGTTGGGTAACATGTTCCACAGTTTTGGGGCGTAGTTTACAAAGGCTGCATCACCGATCTTCTTATGACTCTTTCTGGTGACCTCTAATAGACCTGCATCTGATGATCGCAGTGTTCTGGCGGGTGTGTAGTTAATTAGAGAGTCAGCAATGTAGCTGGGTCCTTGTCCATTTAGAGCTTTGTATGTGAGGAGAAGCACCTTAAAATCAATTCTAAAAGATACAGGAAGCCAGTGTAGAGTAGCTAAGACAGGACTAATGTGTTCCCTCCTTTTGGTATTCGTCAGTAGTCTAGCTGCAGAGTTTTGAATGAGCTGGAGTCTTCCAATAGCTTTCTTGGGGAGACCAGTGAATAGTGCATTGCAGTGTCTAGTCGGCTAGATATAAAAGCATGAATTGGCTTCTCTGCATCATTTTGATTTATGAATGGTCTTACCTTCGCTATGATTCTGAGATGAAAGAAAGCTATTTTGGTCACTTTTTGTTTAAATGGGCGTTGAAGTTCAAATCTGAGTCCAGGATGACACCGAGACTTGTCACCTCCGGTTTAATCCAAGTGGTTAAACTTCCTAGATTATTTGTTGGCATCTCTCTTTTTGAGATAATAATAATGTATTATTATTATTATTATTATTATTAGGCCTATGTGTTGGAGATGTGTGGTTGGACTCTGTCTCACAGGCAGGTTGCAGTGTAACATCAGAGGAGACTGGGCCAATTGTACATTCTCAAACTGCACCACTTAGAACTAACTAAACAATGCAGAGATTATTTTTATATAATTTTATTCAATAACCGTAACTAAATTCAACAGTATGAAGTGATTTGTAAATAGGAATACAGATTTGACTTAATGTTTTCATAAATATATTTTTCTCCCAGTTTGTCATGGGACTTATTTTTACCCTCTCAAAGAACCGGAATCGAGAACCGAAAATAACCGGAATCGAAAAGCAGAACCGGAATCGTTAAAATCCAAACGATACCCAACCCTATGTGTGATGCAGTAAAATGTTACCGCTCACTTACGTTAGCGGTGTCGTAAAAACCGTGGGAAAGTGTAAAATACGATGACGAAGAAGAAGATTCCAGTGGCCCCAATTTTTGTCCATTCTGGACAAGTGAAGAATGTATTCGGACAAGTAAATTGGCAAACTCACTTGTCCATGGACAAGTACTCTCTAAAAACTTTTTCTCACACTGTGACATGTCATGCTTTTCCGGTTATTACCCGTCCCCTTGTGTGTTATGAAGGTTTTTATGCATGTAAAGGGTGTGCAGTGTCAAAACCCTCAAAGTACACCATGTAGCGAGTAAAACTCTAACACAGAAAATACCTCCCTAAAACGCCTCGTTGGAGATACGTCACTGTCCATTAGGGCTGAACGATATACCGTGTCATGGCGATAACCGCGATATGCGCATGTGCGATATTCACACCGCAGGGACGTGCGGTTTTATTCATTTTTTTTTTAAAATGCTAACGCACTTTAGCACAGAATTCAAAATAAAGATACCCTTATTACTTATCTAAACTGCACATACAATATATCCGATTAAACCTGAGACTCCACAGATTATTTAAGTATAGTATCTAAGCGATCCGATCTCGCAACAGGGGAAGCAAACACAGACATCACAACACGTACCTTTTACGGAGCTTTTACGGGAGATCGTCTCACCGTAGCTGTCAATCTGATCAAAAGACGTGTTCAATGGCATTAAAACGAGAAAAAACGCGGCTGACTCGGTTGATCCATAGGTTGATAATGTATCTGTGGCTTTGAAGCAATTGTTTATAATCCATAATTCCATTTGTATGTAAAAATCGGAGCACAACAGTTAGCTGCTAATGGTAGCCACCAGAGTGTATACAGCTTCCGGTTTTGGCTACGCGTCACTCTCACTCCTTATAGAGAGGCGAAGTCCCTCCCTTTCCGGGAGCCTCCATGGGACCCCGGAAGCGTAAAATTATACATTGAAGTCAATGTAGAGAGAAAGGTTATCTTTTGATCCCGTTTGAATTGTGCCACGAATGACACATATGATGTTTGTCAATTTAAAAGAATATTTTGAAAGTCAAAAAAATAAAAATGTGTCGTAAAACTGTGAAGTTACACATTTTTTTGTGTGAAACCGCTGAGTGAACTACAGGTCTCTGGTCTCGCACAATACGCGTCACCATCACAAAGACGGCCGTCACGCTAGCAAATTTCACCTGTTTCTTTCAGAATGAGAATACAAGTATAAAACGAGGTGAACATCACTACAAGTCTGGACACGTTGAGAGCTATACATACACGAAAGGGGAGTTAGTCGGTTCTGTAAGAGCCAGCATGCAGGACCGGGTTTACATGGTTTCGGTGAGTAATATGAGTGCAATGTGTAACGTTAATGTCAGCTAGCTAACATTAGCTAACAAGGTACACTAACGTGTTTTGTTTTAGTAACTAGTTTTCTCCTTAATAACTTCGTGGTCTCTGTGTATGCTGTGGATAACATTAGTGTTCACAAGAACAAGGTACACTCCCGTGTTTTGTTTTAGTTGCTCTTCAGATTGAAGCGGCCAGTTTTATATCGACTATACAGTATAGTCTATACTGTATGTGTGATCGTTGTGTCATTTGAGTTTATTTGCTGTGTGTAGATTCAAGGATTTTGGTGACATGAACATGACCATCGCGGAGGCAGTCCAGTTACCATCCTTCTGTCTCCGTGAGGAGGGTGGGTCATATATTCTCAAGGAGAATCACCCATACTGGCACCAGGTCCAAGGGCAGCTGCACATCACAGACCGGAGTCTCTGCTACTTTGTTGTGTGGACCACGAAGGAGACGATCATCATCCTCATCCCCAAAGACCCTGCATGGCATGGAAATCTCCTCCTCCTGGAACAATTCTACAGCCAGCATATGCTCCCTGTGTTGTCCAGTAGAGAGGAGGACATTTAAATAAACATACTCTTAACACCCTGGGACTCTGCGTTGTGTTCCGTATGTGTGATGGGGTGTGATGGGGTGTGATGCAGAGGGGAGGAAAACAGGACACAGCAGATTGGGATTGTGGTGGAGATGCTGAGCAGTTATTTAATTGTTGCATGTAATTATTATTATACTGCGTGCTTCTTAGTTATTCCATCTTTTGCTGTAACATGGATCTGTATGTAACTCTATATTTACTTGTTATCTACCACACTCCCTTCTACATCATACACCATCATTATACATGATGGTGTATAAAGGATATATATATTTGTATACATATCTGTAAATTGTATAATTTTATTTAAACGTCTTTTTGATCTCTCTGTCTATAAACACAAACTGAGTAAGATTGACAATAAAGTTGACTTTGAAAAATATATATATTCTTTATGAAAATAGTTGCCTGTTGGCGAAATGAATCCAAATGAAACGTTGGACTGAACTACAACTACGCCTTTAAATCTCTACGGACTGTTCTTCAGTGGGATGGCAAGTTCCTATCTTTAAACATTTATTAGTTTTTTCTCAACAGATTTGATTTTCTGAAGTTAATTTAACTTTGCCGACCATGTAAGGTCATTATTAAAAAGGTACAATCAATTTGTTTAGGGTTGAATACAATAATGATAAACATTTCATTTGGATGATTTACTGACAGAATAAGAAACTCAATGATGCTCTACTCACCTGTTCCCTTTTTATAAAGTGAAACAGTTGAAACGATAGATTTTAGTAAACTTAAAAACAACCTTCTCCAAAAGCTATCAAGGAATATACCGAATACTTGTTTTAGAACTTTATTGCATATCTTTATATAAATAGTTTGAATGATCCATAATTGACAGAAGCTTGTGTTTACACTGACCTGTTACTCATATATTAATGTCTTTGTAACTTCAGTAAACCACTACCTCACTCATTTCTTTCATTCATCACGGTTCAGTAAACTAAGTGATACATGAACCAGTTTAATCATTATAATAACGTAGGATTGCAACTCTTTGAAACTGTAGGTGGCTCTTAAAAGAGCCGTTGTGTTTGGGTGTGCTGGTCTCGGGTCAGTCTAAGCCAGGGGTGGGGAACCTTTTTCCTCTGAAGGGCCATTTCAATTTTTTCAACATCCTCCGAGGGCCATACAAATTATTGACCTCTGCTTAAAAATCACAGCACATTCATTTGGCCTTTCTTTCATGCTGTGCAAAGAAAAAGCAACCTCTTAATCCAGATATCTCACCATGACTCGCGCATGCATTCACGTGCACGGTGTGGCATGACCACCAAACAGAAAGATATGGACACAAGATGTGTGCAAAATGTATTTAGTTTCCTATCCATGTGGACATGATTTAAGGGGGGGGGGGGCCTAACCTCCTCTAGGAGGGTCTGGGGGCTTGCTCCCCCGGGAAGACTTTTTTTTAAATATTGAAGTTGAAAGCATCAATCTGGTGCACTTTGAGAGCAAAATGAAGAGATCTATGGGAACATCTCTCAGCACCCAGATGAAACAGAACTGTAAGCAGATTTACTTTTTCTTTATGGATATTTTACAAATCACTCTCCTTTCAAAATGTATTCTTGTTTATTAATAACAACTTTTTTTTACTGTCATATAGTATTTTATACCTGTTTACTTTATTCTCTTGTTTTTTGATAACTATAATGATCATATAAAGATGTGCCTTTACCTCACTAGTTGGAGAAAAAGCTTCTTATATTCGTTAGCATAGCTAGCTAACCAGATGCTAATAACAACACAGTTATTGACTGTATGATCAGAATGACAGATGAACAGATCGCGACTGGGTTTACAACTAAAGACACAGCCACGCAAAAACTGCGGCATGTGTAGCCTACGGACTTATGGGTATACTGCAATTATTTGAAGTCCCGGAGTGGCGTTCTGGTGCTCTCCGTCAGCACTGCACCCCTGTCAGACGAGACATATACCACGTGATGACACGTTAGGCTCGTGTTGTGTTCAAGGACCATGACCGTTGCCAGGAAAAACAGGCACTTGCTTGTTTAATTATTTTGCGGTCTAGATTTCTTTAATTTTTTTTCTTTTTTGCGTGTGTTTATAAATTACCTCGAGGGCCAAACCAAATTCCGGAGGTTCCCCACCCCTGGTCTAAGCCCTCTCTCCGCGGATGCGGCGGGCCAGCTGGATGTCCTTGGGCGTGATGGTGACCCTCTTTGCTTGGTTCATCTTACTGGGGGGCAGCTACATGGATGTCGGTGCAGTCCACAATCATTGTGCAGTTGAAGGCAGAATGAATTTATTTAGCAAGCAGGACCTGCAGGAACAGAGCATGGTGATGGATGGAGCTGGGAAGAGAGAAGAATAAAGAAAACAGATCAACTTTATTATCGGATATTAAAAATTCAATTTCAAAACAAGTTGCCGCTCCTACAGTTATCTAGTATGTAAAGATGATTTCACTTGACCTATGCACAATATCAGACTCAATACATGTGTGTCTCTGGGGGGTGCATTGTGCCTTTGATGTATATAAATAATATACCATAACCAAATACTATTACGTACAGTGGAAATCAGGTTGCCAGAGCAGTCTAGTGTGCATGTTCCTCAGGGTCTCAGCAGTTACAGGTGAGGTAAAGAAAATAAAAGAGAAAAAGGTCAGTAACAACACTTTAAAGTAACAACACTTTGAATAATTATCTCTTTTAATAATGTTCTATCAGTAATCACTCAACTACTGTCTTTCCAACAAACAGATTGACTCACTATCATCACAATGAAACACGTCCAGAAGAATGGACCACCGATGGAAATTAGCTATTAGCTATAATCTGGCATATTGCATCTCTTCTCTTTGCTGAGATTAATGTTTTTGTATGCATGGTCCTTCTATAAATAAATAAATAAATGTCATGCAAAGCTGCCTGCCTGCCTTCCTTCGACTCTCCCTGAACTGCCTGATCTTTTAACGTTCAATGTTAACCATTTGAGCAGATAGCATGAAGTAGAAAAGATCGCAGATGCTAATGTGCCGTTAGCCTACCTCCCGCCCCCTTAGCATCTGTTGGAGGGGTCGATAGGCTCCTCTTCAAATGTTTCACAAAATACTTACCATCATGAATACTCTTACTGTTTAACATTTGGGTTCACTTCATGTTAAGGCTAATACAAATGACAAGGCTAAGTAATGTGATGCTAACTAACGTGCTCGCTACTAGCTATGTAGATAGCTTGACTATGTTCCTTGAAAAACATGTGTATTACCTGATATGTCTGATCCAACGACTCCTGGTCCTTTCATCAGACGGGAATCGATAGAACGAGCAAGTGGTATGATCACTTATGTTATTACAACCTGGTACAAAGCACACAGGCATCTTGTAAAAGTGAATTTATTTTTAGCAATCTCTTATTTATTGGAGGGAATAAATCAGTTATGAGATCTTCTTCTTCTTCTTCGCTTTAATTACGAGTCGCAACCACTTGGAGCATTATCGCCTGTGACATCACTTACGCGAGCCAGAATGGGATTTGGGATTTGTAGTCTTTGTAGTCGCGTATTTTTCATAGTCTTATATTTCAACAGTTTTACGACAAAATGTGACTTTTTTGACGTGGAACTTATTGTTTAAGATTGACAAACATCATATGTGTAGTTCGTGGCACAATTCAAACGGGATCAAAAGATACGTTTTCTCTCTCCATGAATTCAATGTAAATGTTTCGCTTCCGGGGTCCCATGGGCCGGAAGTAGATGGGCGTGACTTCGCCTCTCTATTTGGTAATGAGTGTGTGTTAGACTGCGCTGGACTGCCGCATAGCCAAGACCGGAAGCAGCAGCCACTGGCTACCATTAGCAGCTAACTTTTGCTCTGCGATTTTTACATACAAATGGAATTATGGATTATAAATTAAATACTTTTTTTATACAGAGACGTTGAGAACCTATGGATTAACCGATTCAGCTGCGTTTTTTCTCGTTTTAATGCCATTTTAATCATGTATTTTGATCAGATTGACAGCTACAGTGATACATCTCCACTAGAAGCTACGTAAAGGTACGTGTTGTGATGTCTGTGTTTGCTTCCACTGTCCGAGTTCGGATCACTGTGATGATACTATATACCTAAATAATCTGTGGAACCTCAGCTTTAATCAGATATCTTGTATGTGCAGCTACGATAAGTAATAAGGGTACTTTTATCTTGAGTTCTGTGCCAAAATGCGTTAGCATTTTTCGCTCGGGGGTCATTTAGATGCTTCTTATGAGACTTGTGTTTTGTTTTGGTAAAAATGGTTTGTATCGTCAATTAGCTGAGATTATTTCCGTTAATCTGGTAAAACACATTAATAGGTTCTTAAATATTAAAATCCCCTGAGACACAGTGTCGTGAAAAAAAAAGTAAAGTACCCGCCGGGACTTTGGGGCTTAACAGGTTAAAAAACCCGCAATATATACCGCAGGGGGGAGGGGAAATCGCGATGTCAGTTTTTTTCAATATCGTGCAGCCCTACTGTCCATTTGATTCTTCCGGGTACATCATGATGTCATGTCGTCCCCGGAACGAAATGGACCAATCCGTGGAGCAGTTACGTTACGTCCGCGGAGCCGTTACGTTAAGCCTCCGCTGATTGGTCCAAATTGACCAATCCACAGACTTCCTCACACACTCAGTGCTGCAGGCAGCTCTGTTAATTTCTCCTCCCTGGCTGCAGGCTGATAACAGACAGTTGGGATCGTGGCGAAATTCTCTCTGCAGACCCATTCTCACAGCGTTTATCAAACTTTTTCTTACTCAATAGCAAGCCACACTTATTGTTTTTACTTCGGCTGTGACTTTGTGTGTGCTCAGGGTGAGTTTGGCTGTGTATCGCTAAACAAGGAAATCACACCTCCACGGAGCTCAGCGCAATTCACAACGTCCCGACGGGTCCCGACCAATCGGAGCACACTGGACTCACAGGGAGGGGGGGGCAAGAGCTGCAACGAGCCGTTTAGTGGAGAGAGTGAATACTGCTGAATACTGAATACACAAATACTTTACAGAGATGCTGTATGCAAAACCAATGTGACCAAAAAGAGAAAAACTGATAAACTCTACACCAAATCCAATCTCTGTTTAGACTGTAACCAGGTGTGACCACCCTTTCATCAGGTGACATAATCTGTATGGCACTAGTGGTTTTCATAGTGCATGTTAAAATAAATGAATGACAGGATATTGGAGGACATTGTTGCGTCATAAAGACGAGAATACTCATCTTTTCCGCCATTGTGTCCACCAATAATTTCTCATTTTCCCTCCATCTTCCTTTGTCCCTCTCAGTACCCTCCCTCTATTCTCTGTTTCTCACACACACACACACACACACACACACACACACACACACACACACACACACACACACACACACACACACACACACACACACACACACACACACACACACACACACACACACACACACACACACACACACACACACACACACACACACACACACACACACACACACACACACACACACACACACACTGTCTTTCCTGCCTGAATGAGTACCGTTCCTCTCTCGTTCCGTCTGTCTGTATGAGTGATGACCTTCTCAAGCACTGGATAGGAAGGAGGATAGAAGCCATCTAAACTCTGCTACGCCCCCATTACTCAACCAGACACCCCATTGTCAATATATATACACACACACACACACACACACACACACACACACACACACACACACACACACACACACACACACACACACACACACACACACACACACACACACACACACACACACACACACACACACACACACACACACACACACACACACACACACACACACTACATCCCACTCAGCATTACAGTGACACAGTAAGGCCACAGCAGCATAGCATGTATAGTAACTTTATCCAAAAAATGTATTGTCCAGGGAAAAACCTCCCCACCTGGTTGAAACTATGTATTGCTTTAGACTCATTAAAGCAATACATAGTATTTCCCCTAGGCCATCCCAAAACTCAAGTGGACACCAAGAAAGAACTTTGTTAACTAGGTATCTGCAAGCTTTTTAAAAAAACAGCTGCTTGCATGACACAACTTTGGCGAGGGAGTGAACTGATGTATTAGGTTGCAGGGAGTTAAACCAAAAAACTGAAAGGTGCTAAAATGGTCCGTAGAGCTATAGGGAAACTGCAGAGATGATAGTTTGTTGTGCTCTTGGTGCATCGTTCACATAAAACCATAAACTAAAAGTGTAGATCTGTTAAGGCCTCGCCCTTTCTCACAATGTTAATGAAAAGGGAAAATATGTGAATACAGCCCCTTCTGAAAATAGGGCTAGTATTTTTCCGTAATCCCACTGTCAAGGAAACCGAACTGAAAACAAAGCACCCTTGGGGGAGGTAATTGGTGCAGCTTTAACATACTGATGACATTAGATTTGATTTCCACAAGACTAACATTTTAAATAAACAAAAATATCTATATAACACCAAGAGCATTTTACTGACTCAAAGCCCTACACTTAGCTGCTCGTGTACATCTCTTCCATTTCCCAGTAATGTATGCAGACACATTTTGATCAAAGCCTGTAATGCCTTTCTTTATATTTCACTTCCTAATAAAGAACCATGCTAACAGAAACAGACAGACCCCCCACCATGCTGGCTCTATTTTACACTTCATAGAGGAGTATTTGATTAAGAATATATGCTTTGTGTACACACTTCCCCTTAATTGACCTAGTGATGGCCTCATTGCCACTGTACTGAATCAGAGTGTTTACATGTATGTCATTGCAGAGAGAACACAGCGTATGTAAATGACTTCAGTGCTCGCGGTGGACAGCATGTGGAGGATCCCATTCATTCTGGTCAGCTTTATGAATCCTTGATAAGGCTAATGAACGCCATAGCTCACTTATGCTAATCAGTCCCTTGAATTAGCCTGCCAGTGGAGAGTGGCCTATTAGTGGAGATCACAGCGTAATGGATGATAATACGGCTGCACGGCCCACAGCCGTCTGTGGGAGTTTCTGTTTTTTTAAAAAGTGTTTGTACAGCTCTTTGTGTGTTTTTAAAGGAATGGCCGTGCTAGGAAACATAACAACACATACAAAGTATTATTGTTTTAATTATGTTCACTCATTAAATGTTTGTTTTTTTACAAGAGAGGTTCATCATTAGTTAGAATACCTTTTTAAAGAATGATCCATCTGTTTGGTTATTTAATGACATTGTAAAAATCTAGAGTTTCAATTGGCTAGATAGACTGAGGCTTATTTTAATGCTACTCAAAATGACGTTTATGACCATTTTCCCCGCAATTCTTCATGTTATCCGCATCTGCTGGACATTAATGTGAGAGAAATTCGGTTAATAATTGTTATAAAGACCAGATGTCACTAGTTATTTTGAGATTTAACAAAGCAATGTCAAACAATTATTTCCATTTCCTATTTCTTAGCATATTTAAGCCCTTAATTTTCTTATAAAAAAACATGTATAAAACATAAGAATATAATCTTCTCTTTCACAAATGGAGGAAAAAAACCACATTTTAAATAAATAATAATATCATAGTCCTCTTTAGAGTGGGTCGCTGGATAAAGCCATTTCTTTGTAATTGCCTTTCTGGCAGCTACACTCCAAATATGTATATTGTTTTAATACTTGTGGATGTTGAATGTAAAAGCCCAAAGAATGGTTTTCCCAATTTATAGAAGTTGTTTGCATGTAGTCAAACTTTCCAAAATGTCCAGTTGCTTCCTTACATACATTGTTAGAATAAGTGGTTTTACTGTGCCACCACTGGATGGCAGTATTGTATTACACAGGACTAACTGAGACACCCAAAGTGTCTTCCCAAACAGTAAACTGTGAGATAACATATTCACTCACATGAGCCGACGGAATCCTTTCAGTAGTACGATTGCACATAAGAAGATGTATTTATTTATTTTGCACGTTTTGAGAGCAGCCAGGCTGTGGAGGCACAGAAGGACCAGGAGCCCTGCCCTTTTGTTTTAAACCGGGCAGATGTGTGCAAATCCTTTAAAAAGGTTAACCCACACAAGGCTCCTGGCCCTGATGGCATCCCTGGCCGTGTTCTCAGGGTGTTTGCAGTTCAGCTGGCAGAGGTGTTCACAGACATCTTCAACAGGTCCCTGCTGCAGTCTGTAGTCCCCACATGCTTCAAACACTCCACCATCGTTCCTGTCCCCAAAAAAACAATAATCACCAGCCTCAATGACTACCGCCCAGTAGCACACACCTCCATCATAATGAAGTGCTTTGAGTGGTTAGTCAAAACCTTCATCACCTCCTCCCTCCCTGACTCTCTGGACCCCCTGCAGTTTGTCTACAGAGCAAACGGGTCCACAGACGACGCCATAGCCCTCACCATCCACACTGCCCTCTCACACCTGGACCAGAGGAACACATGTGTGAGAATGCTGTTCATTGATTACAGTTCAGCATTCAACACCATTGTGCCCTCCAAGCTGGTCATCAAGCTCAGAGACCTCGGGCTTCACAGCGCCCTCTGTGACTGGATCCTGAACTTCCTGACGGGCAGACCCCAGGCAGTGCGGGTGGGAAACATCACATCCTCCACCCTGATCCTCAACACCGGTGCCCCTCAAGGCTGCGTGCTCAGCCCTCTCCTCTACTCCCTGTTCACTCACGACCACCGCGGGGGGAGAGACGCGCTACCATGGAAACCAAACAATGGTGTAGCTGTAATAAAGTCAGAGTGGAAACAGTCGTATGTAAATCTGATTTTGTCAGAAATCGGGAGAATGCGGGAGAAATATGAC
Source organism: Pseudochaenichthys georgianus (assembly GCF_902827115.2). Lineage (NCBI taxonomy): Eukaryota > Metazoa > Chordata > Actinopteri > Perciformes > Channichthyidae > Pseudochaenichthys > Pseudochaenichthys georgianus. The sequence continues at coordinate 36,024,041 of NC_047512.1, forward strand.
TCCGGGAGGAAACCGGGAGAGGGCTATGAAATCGGGAGTCTCCTGCGAAAATCGGGAGGGTTGGCAAGTATGGGGTCCACATCACTGAGGACCTGACATGGACTTTTCACACCACCACCATTACCAAGAAAGCTCGACAGCGGCTCTTCTTCCTCCGCAGGCTGAGGAGGTTCAAAATGGATTTCAGGATACTCTGTAACTTCTACAGGTACATAGAGAGTATCCTGACTGGCTGCATCACGGCCTGGTACGGCAGCTGCACCACCCTTAATTGTAAGGCTTTACAAAGGGTGGTGAAAACTGCAGAGAACATGTGATGCCCCTGTGGGTTCATCAGTGGAGAGGGTGTGGCTGTCCTGTCTTGGCTGCATTGATCGCACTGATTGCAGTAACTCAGGGCACCTGGGTCTGGTGTCCTGCAGCTATTTAGAGCCTCTCTGTGCTCTCTCTGCTTTTCCCTACAGGCCCCCGGTTTTGTTGAGTATATGTTGTTGTTACTTTAGTTATTTTACTTTGTGCACCTCAACACTCTCACACATTTCATGCAACCCTCACCCTGCATTTAGACTACTGATACCACTGACGTCCACACCTCATGCCTTACTTATTGTTGCACTTCATTTAATTTGGATTGTTTCCTTTAAATGAACATATTTTGATAACCGTTGACATGGTGTGTCTCCTTTTTGTTGTGGCCTTTTGAGCCAGGTCATAACAAATGGGGGCTCGTCCTACGGGTTATTTGGTTAAAAGTTTGTGTAGTGCTCAGAGCACATGGCGTCATTTGAGCAGCTAATTAGTTGATGTGGTCCAGCTGTGTGCTGGCTCGGCGCTGCTATTTGGGGGACACATCATGTTTTTGGGTTTCAGGAAGCATTAGTGTTTGACATGGCGTCAGGTTTTGTGTGCCAATCAGAAGGTAAGATGTTGCTGCTTGTTACGCTTTTGTAAAGAGTTTTCCCCGCTAGGCTTAAGTGGCGTTTCCCCTTGGGTTGCGTCTGTTTGTTTTTTCATAGTGTTGTGGTTAGTGTCAGCTGTTTTCGGACAGCTGTCTCGGGGGGAAATCTGCGTGATTTCTTGGTGTTACCTGCGTGCAGGTCGCTCCATACATCCGCCGGGTTCCAGTGCGTAATTACCCGCCGCAAGCCACATGAAGACTAGGTGAGATTATTAAGATTTTGGTAAGGCAGTTAGGGGGAAGTTCTCTGTTGGGTTTTGTCTTTTGCCCAGGCGTGTTGACAGTTTAATACTTTGCTTTCTGATTGGGTATAGGCAATATATTATGGCTTCTTTGTCGGCGTTTGTGGATGCGCCCTCAGTATCTTTCTTGGATGATTGCCAGAAGGCGCAGTTGGTCGAAATAGCAGAGCATTATGAAATTGCTGTTCTAGGGAGCAAGCGGAAACATGAGATTAAAGCTGTCATCGTGTCATCTTTGTTTGAGCGGGGAGTGTTGCAGAAGAGTGAGTCTGGTGCGGCAGGGGTCGTGCCGGTAGTGGTTCAGACAGCTGGTTTAACGTTCGAGCAGCAAAAGGAGCTTTTGGCCATGCAGTTTGATCAGGAGAGATTGCAGTTGGAGTTGAAGTTGGAGCAGGAGAAGTTGCAGTTGGAGTTGAGGGGTCAGCAGCAGGAGGTAGAGAAGCGTTTAGAGGTGGAGAAGATGCTGGAGGTGGAAAAGATGAAATGTGAGATGGAACATGCTAGATTACGGCTGATGGGAGAGGGCAAGTTTTCTCCAGGGGAGGATGGTGGTGATAGGTCGGCATCAGGCAGTGGCGATATAATTTCTTACTTGCGATTAGTGCCAAAGTTCAATGAGCGTGACCCGGACATATTTTTCACTCTATTTGAATGCATAGCAGAGGCAAGAAACTGGTCAGATTCGGACAGAGTGCTGTTACTTCAGTGTGTACTCACTGGACGAGCACAGGAAGCCTATTCAGCTGTTTGTGGCGAAAAGGCTTTGGACTATGATAGAGTAAAATCAGTGGTGTTGAAGTCTTACGAACTGGTTCCTGAAGCATATCGTCAAAGGTTCAGAAGTTGGGTCAAGGGAGATAAGCAGACACATGTGGAGTTTATCCGTGATTTAACTTCTCATTTTCAGCGGTGGTGCGCGGCAGCAAAGGTTGCAAGTTTTGACGGTCTTTGTGAGCTCATTGTCTTGGAACAATTTAAAGACATTCTCCCTCAGCGTGTGGCCACTTATGTGAATGAACAGAAACCTTCCACCGCGTTTAGAGCTGCTGAATTAGCGGACGATTTTGTTTTGACACATAAGGGCAGTTTTACTGAGAAGTATTCTAGGGGTGATTGGAAACGTGGAGAAGACAATGGCTATGCCCGCGGTGGTGCCAAGTTTTCACCAGGCTCCTCCTGTAGATTTGTAGGTACAGGGCGACCCGAGGGGGCCAAAGTGGACCTATGTCATTATTGCAGAGGAGGAGGTCATTGGAAGGAGCAGTGTCCGTTGCTGGAAACTAAGGGAAAGCCTCGTTTGTCACCACATGCTCCAGCCATGTGTTGTTCTGCCGTGTTGGATAAAAAACCGTTGGGTGTAGGCTCGGGCATGGTGCCTGATAAGAAGCCGGTTTGTGCCGACCCGGATGCGGGTTCTGGTTTTGAGCCGTTCATCACTGAAGCTGTTGTATCAGTAGTCGGCAGTGACAAATATGTGCCGATTAAAGTGTTGCGTGATACAGCGGCTAGATACTCATTCATTGTTGAGTCAGTGTTGCCTTTTTCGTCAGAGACAGAAACGGGGGATTTTGTGCTGATGAGGGGCATGGAGATGGGCTTGATCCCTGTGCCACGGCATACAATAGTGCTGGATTGCGAGCTGGTGCGGGGAGTTGTGTCTATTGGCGTGCATCCCCCCCATTTGTTATGACCTGGCTCAAAAGGCCACAACAAAAAGGAGACACACCATGTCAACGGTTATCAAAATATGTTTATTTAAATGAAACAATCCAAATTAAATGAAGTGCAACAATAAGTAAGGCATGAGGTGTGGACGTCAGTGGTATCAGTAATGTAAATGCAGGGTGAGGGTTGCATGAATGTGTATGTGTGAGAGTGTTGAGGTGCACAAAGTAAAGCAACTAAAGCAACAACAACATATACTCAACAAAACCAGGGGCCTGTAGGGAAAAGCAGAGAGAGCACAGAGAGGAGCAGAGATGCTCTAAATAGCTGCAGGACACCAGACCCAGGTGCCCTGAGTTAATGCAGCCAAGACAGGACAGCCACACCCTCTCCACTGATGAACCCACAGGGGCATCACAGAACATCACCAGGACAGAGCTGCCATCCATGGAGGACCTTTACTCCCAGCAGCTCAGGAAGAAATCCCTTAGGATTATAAAAGACCCCCATCACCCCAGCCACAAACTGTTCAGTCTGCTGCCGTCTGGCAGGCGTTACCGCAGCATCCGGACTAAAACAACCAGATTCAGAGACAACTTCATCCCACATTAAAAATAATAAACATTAATGACCTAGAAAAGCATGAGCAAAATGTAAACCTAGTTTGTATTACAGTGTATTGCTTTTAACATAAATTACATTTTTATCACAAAAAATGATGGACACTTCTATTGTTAAATTTGATCTAGCAAAGAGTATTTTCAAAAAATAATCATATATTTCATTTATATTGTTGAGTTAAAGACAATATATATAAGGAATTGTGCATGTTGAATTTAGTTCTGTATTTTTTTAAAACCCTGAATTATGTCCTGGGTCAATTTGACCCGAACATTACCAAAGGGTGCGAAATGTGAACATAACACAAGGGTTAAAAAGGCGGAGAATGCTTCATAAGGAATATCACACTTGTTTTCTCCATGCGGTACCCAAAAGAAGAGTGTTTTTATGTCTGGATAAAAATCTGACAACCTCTTTTATCATATTGCTTCTTTGATTAGCCACGACAAAAATATACTAAACCCAGGTGGATGCTTCAGAGCAGCTGGAAAGTCACAAGGGCACACTAACTAATGTTAGGAAACAACTTATTTTATAATTGATAAGATAACAAGAATTAACCTCCCCCTAAGAACTCCCCCTGGCATGCCTGCCGCTTACCATCTCATTAAAAAAATTGTTTAAAGAAAGGCTTTTATCATAAGATATGTTTATTTTCTGCTGAACTGAGTTTAACTCACTCGCAAAACAACAAGAATAAGTTCTAGTCTCTAGAAGTGAGTCCAAACTCCCAAAAGTGTCTGCTTAACTGTGGCAAGGTAGGTCACTAATGATGGCTGAGCCTCTTATACCAGGGGGGAAAGAGGTGGGGTAAAGTGACTGTCAGGAAACAAGATGAGGTAAGGTAGACAAATTGAGCAGGAGAAGAAGTGAATACCTTTGCATTTGAAAACCTGAATCAATCTACATCCTCATATCAAAACTTGTAAATGTAGATCGAGATATGATGTACCGACTCCTGTCCAAAATGAAGGCTGTGGCGATGGAGTGAAAGAGGAGAGCAGCCGAGGCCACCAGAGATCAGGTAGAAGCAGATGTTTTAATTAGCAGACTGAGAATGCCTGTAGCTCTGTGCACGTGCATGTGTGTGTGTGTGTTTGATGGCTTTAATTAGTTGAAGTGTAAGATGAAACGGAGGAAAATCAACAAAGTGGCATCTCTGCAAAGGTTAACAACCACCCACCTCCTCCTCTCCTCCCTCCTCTCTGATCCCTTCTTCCCGAGCATTCGTAACAGAGAGAAAGAGGAAATGAGAAAGAGGGACTCAAAGAAGACAGAGTAACTCTCTTTAATCAAACCAGTAGCTCAAAGTGCCTTCAGCTTTATTAGCTCCAAACACACACACACACACACACACACACACACACACACACACACACACACACACACACACACACACACACACACACACACACACACACACACACACACACACACACACACACACACACACACACACACACACACACACACACACACACACACACACACACACACACACACACACACACACACACACACACACACACCACGCTTGTCCAAAGGCATACAAATTAATTTCTGCCCTCCAGAAACAAGGGAGAGATTTAGTTTGGAGCCTGTGTCTCACTGTCTCACGGAACTAAAATTGAGTGTCTAGTTTATGATGTCTTGCCGTCGGCTTGAATCACCAAAGAGATGTTCTTCCCCCCCCTGTCTTTCTGCTTCTCTGTGAGGGTTGCTTTAAGATTATTTAGGTGGTAGGGGAAAAGTGATTGATGGGACATTTATGAGATGGGATGATATCTGGTTTCAGTCTCCGGAGACTTTAGCCCAGAGAACGGGAAGACGAGGTGACAGGAATTCAGAGTTGTTCATGCTTTTGTGGTTCCTGAGGCTGAGAGTCATTACACTGTTTGTTACACATCATCCTATCATCTCCCTGATTGGCCGTTGCATGGTCCCTTATATTCAACTTTCGGCATGAAGTGGTTATTTTTCCTGTTGGTAAGGAGAAAACCAACCTATGTCTCAAAATGTTATACCATTAAAGTGTAGAGTTTCTAACGAGGATTCATTTAGACATTATAGATGGTTTAATTTACTCTTGGATAATCCCTTTAAACAGATTGTGCAGATCTGTTATGTTGGACTACGTTCAGCAGTGAATTCAAACGTCCCGGCCTCACCCCCTCGAGGCCATCTTCTCACTTGAGGGCCCAGATGGAATCACTCTTCCTCCAGAGCCAGCGACTGCCCTTTTCAGCTATACTGGAGAGGTCTTTGACGTCTTGCCTTTGGGATGTCCCTCCTAATCCTAGCTCATGGAGTAGTCTTGTCATTGTTGTTTCTACAAACCTTCTGCAGACTACCTCCACTAGCTGGACCTTGCGAGTTTTCTCTATGAGGAATCTAAAGAGGATTCATTTAGACCAGGGGTGGGGAACCTCCGGCCCCCGGGCCGTATACGCCCCGCAAGACCATTTGCTACGGCCCTCGAGGTAATTTATAAACACACGCAAAAAAGAAAAAAATTAAAGAAATCTAGACCGCAAAAAAATAAACAATTGAGTGCCTGTTTTTCCTGGCCAATGTCAGGGTCCTTGAACACATCACGAGCCTAACGTGTCATCACGTGGTATATGTCTCGACTGACAGGGGTGCAGTTCTGATGGAGAGCACCAGAACACGGCTCCAGCACTTCAGATAAGGAGCCGTACACATGCTGCAGTTTCTGCGTCTTTAGCTGAAAGCCCAGTGGCGATCTGCTCATCTGTCAATCTGATCATACAGTCAACAACTTTGTTGTTATTAGCATCTTAGCTTGCTATGCTAACGAATATAAGAAGCTTTTTCTACAGCCAGTGAGGTAAAGGCACATATTTATATGATCATTATAGTTATAAAAAAACAAGAGAATAAAGTAAACAGGTATAAAATACTATATGACAGTACAGTTTGAAAGGGGAGTGATTAGTAAAATATCCATAAAGAAAAAGAAAATCTGTTTACAGTTCTGTTTCATCTGGTGTTGAGAGATGTTTCCATAGAACTCTTAATGTTGCTCTCAGTGCAGCAGATTGATGCTTTTAACTTCAACATTTAAAAACACATCTTCCCGGGGGAGAACACCCCACACACACTTAAATCAGAGGTCAATCATTTGTACGGCCCTCGGAGGATGTTGGAAAAATTGAACTGGCCCTTGAGAGGAAAAAGGTTCCCCACCCCTCGCACCAACGTTCAGTCCGCAAACTGCCTGAAACAGGGACGTCTGTCCATTCTCTGACAGAGTGGCACGTAGCCTGCCCTCCTTCTCGATGGGGCGTACACCTCTCTCTCGATGGGGGCTGCATTGAGCAAAATCCCCAGATACCCCACCTGCTGGTGAGGTATGGTGACCGCAAACCCCCAACTTGATTAGGTGAAAGATCAATTGGGCTGTATGGAACATCTGCCCATTCCCTGGACCTGGCCATGACTATGAGGTCGTTGAGATAAAATAAAACCCTCATGCCATGGCCGCGAAGCGGCTGAAGCGTTGTGGCCACACATTAGCTGAACGTGCGTGGAGACAGGGAGTAGCCGAACGGTAGTCTGTTGTACTCGTAGGCTATCCCCTGGAAGGCAAAACGCAAATACTTCCTGTGTTTTGGCTTTCTAGCAATTTCGACATGAAAGTATGCGTCCTTCAGGTTGATGGTTTGTGAACCAATCGCCCGGCTGCACCAGTTCCAGTAACTGTAGGAATCCCATTCACTTCGTCCTGTAACAGGTTGTGGTGGATCCCACTCTTGCTGCCTGGATAGTCTCTATAACCCAGTTAACATCGCGTGAAACGGCCTTGCCGAATTCAACGAGACATTATGGGGAAATGTGGGATTGTGGAGATAAATTAATCCTGCTCACTTTATTTCTTACACCCCTGAATGGAGGAGGGACGCTGCAGAACTGGAGTGAGCGTGGCATGATCCCACTGTGGCCAAGGACATCACCCGGCCAGCAGCGGCTGCCGAACCATGGATCAGGTTATTAATTTGGCTGATGCTGCGGTCCAAATAATCGCTCTGATCTGGTGAGGTGGGGCCATCTTGCGGAGGAGTAATCAGCGAGACGCCCAACACAACCGTGTTATTTGCGGCCGCGGCCCTCCGCTCCAAGACAGAATATTCTATACAAAATATTCCAGCGTTTTCCCTGTCATGCGGCAGCGGGGGCAGAGGTTCTCCGCCCAGCCTGCTGCCTGTGCCAGAATCTCATCAAGGGGGGTCACGCCGGGATATGAGGTCTCCGTGCGGCCCCGCACCCTCAGAATACCTACCATTACTGCCACCGGAGCTCTCGTTTTCAGTGGCTGTTGCCACGACGCCTCCACACACTGCCAGATATCTGGCAACGGGGGCGAGACGCAAGCCGGTTGTGCCGGGCGAGCCGGACCGGACCGGACCGGACCGAACCGTAAAACCCCTGGCGGAGGTGGCCGGCTGCGGCCGCAGTAGTGGGGGGACAAAGTTATCAACTTCCTCCTCAGCAAGCAGAGCCATAACCCGCACAGCTGGGATGGCGAACGTTGGTGGTGTCGCCTCGGCCATATCCTGGTCTCCCACATCCACCACCTCGAGCTCGTCTTCGGCATGGTCTGGTCCCAGGCACTCAAAACTGAGCTGGTGGGGATCGGCACCCGCTATTAAGCTGGGCATGAGGAACAGGCACGGGTTTCCTGCAGTTGCGACTCCATTTCTTTGCCTGGAGGTAAGATACTTTTTTTTTTTTTCGAATGCTTTTCTGGTCTGGTGTTGTCTCACTCGCTGAAGAGAAAAGGATGACAGTCAGGAGGTGTAGCTGCCTTATATACTGTAAGCCTGCGCGCATTCAGGTAGGCTCGCCCTGATTGGCCGGCTACGTTTATACAAATTCAGTGTGTGAACGCTCGCGTATCATTGATGAGAGTAGTACCCATAGAGTCCAGTAGAGGGCGGAGCCTGTGTGAGATGGAACTTCTAGAAAGACAACCTTGACTACGACACTCTTCATCACGGTTGGCATGTGAGAACAGATTTAGTTTTGACATATATTTAAACCTATCACGTCTTGGTGTACTGACTTTCTTAAAATATAGAATCAAACTCATCGCAGTATACTAGGGATGTGCATCTCCATCACTGAGGCTGATGCACATCTCGATACGTTGCCAACGATACGATACATTAACGATACATTTGAAACACCAGGCGATGCGAAACGATACGAATCACCCCTGTTGCGATCAGTATTGGGCAAGTTACTTCCAAAATGTAATATATTACATATGACTTATTACTGACTTTTGAAAGTAATAAATTACATTACAATATTACTGTCTCTCAAATGTAATGAGTTACACTACTTTAGTTACTTTTGAGTTACTTTCACCAAAATAACCGCAAAAGAATGGCTAGGTATTTTAAATGCTAAAATGTAGTTTAGAGCAGCTCATTATACATCCAGTTAACAGGTGACACGTTGTAAATACAGTACAGACCACTGTCAAGGACTATAATGAAGGTTGCTAAGGAGGATCAAGAAAGAGACAGGAAAAGAGGTTAAAAGACGGAGCGCTGGACGTCAGATAAATCACCAGAAGAAGGCAGACAGGAAGTGAATAATAACAGGACACGGAATGGGCTCTGTAGTGTGTTTAGTATATGGCCGTGTACAGGCCCGGTTCCAGAACAAAATGACTTGGGGTGCCTCTGAGATTACAGGGGTAATAGTGGCCGGCAACAGCAATGACAAATAGCATTGATGTGATGGTCCCCAATGAACAGATTATGGCATTTGTTATGTTTTGAAACCAAGCAAGTGAGAACATTTCAAGTTAAATGTGCAATCCTGAAATATTTCATAGTCCAAAGTGGACTGTGGCAAAGAAAAGCACAAAAGCCTAGTGATAAAAAAAACGAGAACATATTGTAAATGAAGACAAATATTATTTTAACCAGCTCATGGTTTGAAATGGCAAACATTGAAAAGCAAAAGTATTATTAAAACCATGTACTAAACATCACCTTGGTCCCATCATATACTCTGGGAAGAGTATACTTACTTATATTTACTGTGCTTGAAAACTGGTATCACATCATCATGTGAGGTTGACTTTGTGACCTGGAGAACATTTCAGCTGCAACATTAGCTTGTTGATAAGCTTGGGATATGAGATCTTTTTGCAGCCATTCGTGGTGAAGGCATCTGTGCTATTGTATGCATTATTTCTGACCCAACATTTCTACAGGCATGGCAGAATATGTAACCCAGGCTCACGGCATTTCATGTTCACCAACACGATTTTTAATCTATTGATTCGTGTTCACCATCACGATTTGCCCCTTTTTTTCGTGTTGCACAGCACGATTTTAAAAGCAATGTATTTCTACTGGTAACGTGTTTCGTGCCTGCAGGCTGCAGCACGTCTTTTTCTCCGGTCGGGTCGTGGAAGACCGGAAGCTGTGTGGTTCATAAAAACATGTTCTTACTCAATATCAAGCCACAGTTATTGCTTTTATTTTAAATCGTATAATTTCGGACTTTTGTTGTCGTCTGTGAGGAAAATAAATGGGGCTCAGAGCCTCAGGATACTGAAATCTGTATTTTTTAAATCTTTTTTTCCTTCTAATTTGTTATTCTTTTCAAAATAACACACTGTTATTTACTCACCAATAACACACAATTATCCTTGCTTTTATTTATTGGTTTGATTCCATAATCTCGGGCTTTTTTGGCGTCCGTCAGGAACTGAATTTCAAAATAAATATAACCGGAAACAGACGTAGGCATTTCGAGCGATTACCCAAGATCTTCAGCTATGGTTTTAAGCTCTCTGATTGGATGTGTTAGCCGCAATGCATGCTGGGAGTTGGTGTTTATATTATATGAAATCCGGAAAACATTTTAAAAGTATAAAATAATACTTAATTCCGAGTGCTCTTGCTTTTCTCTTTGAAAGTCATCACATAACGGCATTGTAATACACGGTTCGGCTGCATTACATATTACAGATATGCCGTAGTTCTTTATTTAGAGAGCCCTGATGAGAAGACCTTTGGAAAAACTGGAGGAAATGGTGCCGAAACTGAATACTTGACGTGGATCATAAATATATCAACAATTAAACAACATCTTCAATTTCTCTTCACACAATACGTCTCCTTGCAGTATCAACACTAATTCGGCTGACTTTTACATTTGATCTAATTCATAGATAGGTTATATTTACACCATAACGGTGCACAGCTGATAGAAAAGGACTGTAGTTTTTAAAGATATTACTGATTTTCTTTGAATGTAAATACTGAGTCTGAAATAGTATAGCAATATGCTGTAAAATGATGTGAAAACATGCATAAAACTATACATCTTCAGATGTTGTACATACACACTAATAATACAAAGTTGTTATGGCTGTGTGTACCTTGTGTGCACCTCCTAGTGGTTAAAGCACATTATTGAATTATTGTTTTTATGTGTTATATTCGATTAAAAAAATATTAAGAGTACATACTTTCATAGGGGGAAAGTATAAATATAGAAATATAGAATATAAAAAATCAAGAAGATACTATAAGTGATCTCTACAATAAAACAGTTTAGTGCAGGATGTACAAAGATATTAATAGGAGGAGGTGCAAAACAGAAAAACGGATTAACCTTTATTTAAACATTAAATATTAAGCCTGACAAAGTAATTAACGTCTAATATATTGCTTTCCTGCAATGTTAACTATGTTGAAGCACTTATTTTAACTGATATTATACACATTAATTATACTCTTATGTAGATAGAATAAGAAATGTGCAGAATATGACAGTTTAATGGTGGTGGTACACACATATTGATAGATGTCTTGTAATGCACTGTTGAGGAACCTGTGACACACGTTTTTCATTCATTGCATAACTACACCGTAGGTGTGTGTGATATGTCAATAAACCTTTGAAAATCTTGAAAGGGATGTGCACAATAGCCATAATATACAGTCTTTAATTAACTATTAGTAGAGAATAACGAGTAATGAATATACTTTATTACTTGTTTCCATTCATGTCAATTGCAGATACATGTTTAGTCTTCTCAAGCACCAACTATCAAATATCTCTCCTGATTGTTGGCACTTGACAATCACCTTACCTGAATTGTACTCAGGTCACGTGTAACTAAAGTCTGATTTAAGGGTTGTTTATATATTTCACATAATTAATCAGAATCTGCAAAGTAACTCAAATAAATGCAGTGGAGTAAAAATACCAGGTTAACCTCTGAATTGTAGTGGAGTAGAATTACAAAGTAGCAATGAGCTGTCATGTGGGTATATATTAATGCTGCGCATTATGGACACAAGTGATTTTCACCCATTTATTAATTATATGTTTTACATTTGATAACACCAATGTGTTTAATAATGGCAACTTCTAATTGTGGGAAAAACGAAAACGTTCAGTAGAGACGTCCCATAGAACATTTTGCGAAACACAATTGCCAGCATGTGTAGTTCTGGGGGGGTGTTCGATTCCAGTTTTGGATAATCTGGCGTGGTTTCGTTCCATTTCACACAGCTGTTTGACGCTCTGCGTAAAGACTGTAGTCCTAAACGATAGCTGGGGATTATGGGTAGTGTAGTGTCTTCGGCCATCCTAAACTCAGAAATGTTGACAATCGCAATGATGTTCAAAATGTCCCTTATAGGCCTACGTCTGTTTCCGGTTATTTTTATTTTGAAATTCAGTTCCTGACGGACACCAAAAAAGCCCGAGATTATGGAATTAAACCAATAAATAAAAGCAAGGATAATTGTGTGTTATTGGTGAGTAAATAACTGTTATTTTGAAAAGAATAACAAATTAGAAGGAAAGAAATATTTAAAAATACAGATTTCAGTATCCTGAGGCTCTGAGCCCCATTTATTTTCCTCACAGACGGCAACAAAAGTCCCAAATTATACGATTTAAAATAAAATCAATAATTGTGGCTTGATATTGAGTAAGAACATGTTTTTATGAACCACACAGCTTCCGGTCTTCCACGACCCGACCGGAGAAAAAGACGTGCTGCAGCCTGCAGGCACGAAACACGTTACCAGTAGAAATTGCAGCATCTGATATTTAAGAAGTGTGTTTTATATTGAGTTATCTGTTTCATCCTTTCATAAATGTGAGGACCAAAATGGCGGTAGACCAAGGGCTGGTAAGGGTTTTATTGCTGTGGGGGAGCTGGACGGAGACCCCACTGTGGTCTCGGAATGTGATGGGGGATGTGTGTCGGTGCAGAGGCTGCAGAAATAGGAGACAGTGAGGGTCAGAGGTGTTTGTATGAGATTACTGGACCAGTTGTCCTTAAACTCCACCCCCTCCTGTATCATTTGGTATGAAAGCCTATCCAGCTTGCTGTTCTGTCTCTCTCTTCACGCGTCGCTGGGACAGGAGGTCTGGTGGCCTGTGGGCAGGAGCCAGGAGTAGGCCAAACTCCTGACATTACACATAATACGATATGATTGTGTATGGTAATGTATTTGATTGTATTGCATTGTATATTACCATTAAAGTGGATTATTGTTAAACGGTTAAGTGTATGCTCTGGATTCCCTTCATGTAAGATAACAGCTTGTAGGAACGCGAGGAGATTTAAGCACAAATCTCCTAACAAATGGTGACCCGACGTTTCCGTGTAGACAGGGCTGTGGAACCAGGTTTCAGAGTGTTTTTGAAGTTTGAATGGAGTATACAATGCATATTTTATACCATGTTAGGAAAGTTATATATAACACGTGAACGTTGATCGTCAGGTATAGAGAGTCCTGCGTAACAAGAAATTAGAGCAGTTTGCGTGGATCTTCAGGTAGTTTAGTCCTGAAGTGGCGTAGGAGCGGTGCAGTTCGTGAGTTTTGGGTGCAAGTCCCAGACGGCGAAACCTGGATGGTCGATATTTCAGATCGGTCCGCCGTTTATAACTGGGGGTAAAATAGCAGTCTGAGATCGAATAAGCGAAAGTATCAATGGACTGCTATTCTGTTAAATCCTTGGGAGAGAGCGCTAACGTCACCTACATTGTGACGAGACCGGCTCCCGTTTCCCTTGTCTGTAAAAATTAATTTGAAAGGCTGACGTAAACATAACGTTGATCGCAAGGTAGGCAGAGAGTCCTGCGTGACGACATATGTAACACGTTATCAGGCCGGACAAACTGTACGGGGAATAAATCTGTGTGATTTTTACCTAAATAACCTGTGTGAGCGATTGTCTGTGGTAATCAGGCATTCGCTCAGAAGAGTGAAGCTCATTTGTGCTCTGCTGCTGCCATCTAGTGGCTGAAAGGGGGGGAAGCACGTTAATTAAGTCAGATAAATAAAAGCGAAGTCAATATATTGCGTCAGAATAGTAAAGACAATTCTGAAATTCCAGGGAGTTATCGGGAGCAATGGGAACAGATTAAGAGATTGATTTTAAGTGGAATCAAAAAGGGGGATAAAGAAAAGGCTTGTATATTTAAATAAATAAGCTGTCTGTAGGTTGTCATTGTTGATTAGTAAAGACCTTGTTTTATGTTGGTAAATGTAATGGTACAAAAGACAGGGGTACTTATGCCCGTTTAGGTTTTCAATGTGCGCCATCACGTTAGAACAGGATTGGTGGCATTTTCAGTTCATTGCTTACTTCCACACGCCTTCCCCCTCCTTAGAGGCTTCTCAATACTCAAATTTACCCTCCTCGACTCCTCGACTCCTCGGTCCTCCGGTAGTGACCCGGAAATGAATTTCAGCGCGCCATTTTGAAGGACGTCTCATTTCTCTAAATGCACACCGAGGACCGAGCATCGAGCGTCGAGGAGGCTCTCTGGAGGAGCTATAACCGAGGATACACTGATGGTTCCTCCACGGCTCCTCCACGGATGCATTTCCGGGAACGGTGGAGTATAAAAGAGGCGTGACACACCGCTGGATTCATTTAAAAACCATGCCGGGAGCGATGCACAAATGTAAGTGTTAACAATGATACGTTGCATTAGTTATGTAAGAAGTGAAATGCTCGATCAAACTATGCACGTCTGTATGCAGTTAGAGCCTTCTAACCGCATTCGTTATTGACATTTCACCTGATATTCTTTATGTTTGTATCCACATTTTAACTACACCCAATCCTGCTACAGCATGCTATGATGTTTAAAAGGGCAAACGTTTATTTATTTTTAAGAGTATAAATCAACACGAACTTTGTTTAGCATTCAGCACTATCATTTGATTTGCGCTATGTTTTTATATACACTAGAATCAATTGCTCATTACAGAGTCGGTAAATCTTCCGACAGTTTTAAGCTACACCTTTTTACTTTGTCTTTCCACAGGGACAGAGGAGGAAACTCTGACCCTCATTAAAGTGAGGGTCGACAATGACGAGCTTTTCACAGGCCGAAGGCACACTGCCAAGAAAGCCTGGGAGTGAGTGACATTTTCCTGGTTGGGAACATATGATCCTTAGCATTTACGTATTGGTGGTTACAATTTGTATTTTCATATTGTCTGCTGAACCTGTGAGTTTAAATATTCATTGCTTTGATAGATGCACCTGTTGCTGCAGACCTTATTAATTGCTGACCAGCTTGAAACATCTCTTGTATCACGCAGGGAAGTTCTAAAGGCCCTTGCGCTATTCGGTTCTGTAAGCCCCACACAGATCAGCAAAAAGTGGGACAACTTAAAACGAAAATACAAGGTAGGCCTAATTATGTTGTCATTTTTTTTCGTTTACTCTTGTGTGTCTATAACCATGGTTGTGTCTGCTCAGCATGCTGATGTGTAACTGTACCTCTTGTTTGTGTTTTTGTAGGAGTTGAAATGCCCCCCAACCGGGACAGGGACCGACAGAGGAGAGGCCACAGCAGCCACATGGCCATATTTTACGGCCATGCATGAGGCCATCGGTGGGAGGCCATCCATCGACCCTCCCACCCTGATGGACTCGGCCACTGCTGCTGTTGCTTCTGGCAGTGGCTCAACATCCACTGAGGCTGTCCAGAGCCAGGCCACAGTGGATGAGGAGGCCGCCAAGTCTGGCCCGGACAGCCAGGAGGATGTTGAGCCATCCACCTCTGCCGGTCCCTCTCCCCGAAAAAAAAGAAGTTTATTGCAGTTCCTGGAGGTAGAGGCGGCCAACGAGGAGGACCGCTTCAACCGCCATCAGGCAGCCAGCGAGGAAAGCTCGAAAAGATTCCTCGACTTATTTGAAGCATTAGTTAGAAAAGAATAGTTTCCGTTCTTTGTTTTTCGTTTGGTTTGGATTTGTTTTATTGTTTTGTGTGAAGTTTATGAAAATATTTATGTTTGGAATAAAAATTAAGTTTGACGTTAAATCAGTAGCCTTCTTTACAGTTCGAAATACAGAACAAAAACCAACACATGTTTACTGAAAATATACAAGGACATCTTTATTTTATACAAAGCTCAATATGTTATGATTGTGACATGACTAAAAGGCCAATGTTTTTAAACTCATTGTGCAACCCAAGGTATACTGAAACTCATAATGACCACTTTAATTTCTGAATTGTAAATCTCCTCCTCAAATAATTCTGCGCCAAAACCAACCGTGTGTAAATTATTATATATTGGAAATAAGGCTTATAAATGGCACAAACAAAAGAACAGTAATGCATCCGGCCAGTAAATGCATTTTTAACCTGTCAACAAAACTAATGCGGTAACAAAAAAACTGGCCAAAAACATATATCCTCTCAGCAGTAATCGTGGTCCTGCAGCTGGACTGGGTTGTGGTCAGGAGCCGAGATGTGGTCTGCCAGTCTGTCTCTCCGGCCCTGTCCACCTCGCCCCCCCCTCACAGGACGAGGTGGAGACCTCTCTACCCCCTCCTGCTCCTCCTCCTGCTCCTCCAACAGTTCAAGAATGTCTCCTGCAGTAAGGCAGATGTTGTGGAGGACACAGCAGGCAGTGACCACAGCAGGGACAAAGTTATGGTTGACCTCCAAGGCCTTCGACAGGAGGCACCTCCATCGCACCTTCAGTTTCCCGAAAGCGCGCTCTATTATGCTGCGTGCTTTTGCATGGCAGCCGTTGAATCGGCTCTGTACCCTCCCCTGTAGTGGCTCCCGATACGGGGTTACAATCATTATGGGGTGTACAATGCAGGGGTAGCCACCATCCCCCACAATGAAGTACCCTGGAGGAGGATAAAGAGCCTCTTTATAGAGGGCACTGTGCTTCATGACACGGGTGTCGTGGACTGAGCCCGGAAATCCTACAAATGTTTGGAGGAATCTCCCCTTCCCATCGCATACAGCTTGCAGCTGTATGGATGGGAAGAGCTTCCTATTCACATAATCCTGGCCAGTGGGTCCGGATGGGGTCCTGATACGTATGTGGCACCCGTCTATTGCACCCACACAGGAACTGAACGCCGGGCTGTTGGCCAACTGCTGGAAGCCCTGCCCGACCTCCTCCAGCTCTGGACCAGCAGGCAGCTTTATGAGGGAATGCCGGAGAGCAGCGATGTCCTCCACTCCCTGGTGGACCAGTCTGTGGACCGTGGCGAGGGGTACCTGAAAGGCCCGGGACACCACACTGTATGACAAACCGTGTGCCAGCCAGTACACGGTCGTCAAGACAGTCATGTGGTGTCCCCAGGCCTGTCTCCTCTCAGGCCCCAGACACCGCATCAAGGCCTCCAGGGAGTCTCGACGGATCCTGAAGTCCTTCAGCAGGCACCCATCACCCTCGAAGTACAGTTTAAGCAGTGGGACACTGCTGTTCAAACGTTTGTACCGAGAGTGTGGGTGCTGAACCTACAGGAAGAATAACATGTACAGAGGTCAATACCTTTATCCAGCAGACTAAACTCCTTTATCCCGCAATTTAAACTGCACATAAATATTCTGTCATAAGGAATAAAGCCATGGCTAAATCTGGCACATTTCATGGTCTCAAGTGCTCGTGTTAACTAATGTGCATGGTCCCTTCTTGAATAAATACAACTACATCATCCAAAACACAACTGTCTCTTTGACAAACATGCTTTTTCTCTGACTCTCTGGCTTAGGCCTATATGTGTCATGATTGTCTTGCTACAAGTAGTTGGTAATTTTTGTATTCCAATTAAAAAAAGCCAGCTATTTTTCAAACATTTCAAACATTTGTAAACAAATACCTCAAGATGAAGCAGGATGGCATTGCGCATTCTCGCTTTCCAGCGCTGGGAACGGCGTCTTTCCTCACGGGATTTAGTTTTCTGCTCGTGCCACTGCCATAAGGCGCACACTATTGCGGTCTTCATTCTCAATATTGAGACTATAAATCAGAGGTGTGCCTGGACCTTATATAGGCTGTCAGGTCCCTCATGATTTGGTAATTGATTAGAAATTTGGTGCAGGTGTTTTGTCAAAGACGTGTGACTTGATGACTTATCATCTAATTAAGCCTAGTTTAAAAAGGTAAACATACCTGTCGATAGTTTATCAACAGTCATTGGGTTTTTTAGGCGTTTGTGTGTGTGCATGTGTGAATATATCAAACGTATATATATATAGCACTTTATTGAGTATTTTCCATGGTATTTTCATACTAATATTTTAGTGCGCCACAATACAGAAGAGATGCAGGCCTGTGTTACATTATACATATTCATACATTCTTGACATACTATGCCTTGTTGCTAATTGAATTCAAAGTAAATATGTGGGGGAACAATGTTCAGCTGATCTAACAGAGATTATAAAATATGACAAAACACTCGACAGCTGATGCAGCTGTTGCCACGTAATAATGAACGGACGTCGCTTTAATATGACCGCTCAGAGGAGAGGAGTTCTCATTTCTTTAAACGTCTGCTGCTTCCCCTCCTCTCTCCTCGGTTCCCCTCCTCGGTCCTCCGCTCGCATCTCCTGTGGGCGGGTCTAAGTATCGAGGAGGGGAGTCGAGGAGGGGAGTCGAGGAGGGGAAATTTGAGTATTGAGAAGCCTCTCTTGTCTCTTTCACGACTATAGTTAATGCATTGGAACGATTGTCAAGTTGCCGTGTTTCTAGGAACACGGCTGTTCCGGAACGGCCTTTCAAAATAAAAGCCAAAGGCCGCTGTCCGCCAGAGATGCCTTCACAATAAAACAGTAATTACCTTAACAGTATATTTAACTTATATTGCGTCTTTAAATATTGATTTTAATTCATTACAGATCTAACCTGCTTGTAACACAACTTTGATCAAAATAATAGGATAAGCAAGTGGTTAAAGGGGGTTTCCTGTCTGGCTCATTTGATTTAGAACTGAAGTAAGGGAAAATAGTGTTTTATGAGTCATTCCTCATGGTTTCTGAAGATAAATCATCAGTTTGTCTGAACTTTGATATAGAGATAGGATCATGGTGGAGAAGGAAGACCTTTTTTTGGTTTTAAATAATTAAAGTAGAGTTTAAGGATGAAGTAAGCAGGACTTCAACTGGCCAAAAGACATTTTGAAGTTTAATATTCTTGGTTAGCAAACAAGACATCTGATTATTATGTCACACATGATAATCTTGCTATAGGAACTAGCTTAAAATATTGGAGTAAATATGTAGATGTTCTTTCGTGGTGTGTGGAATATGTGATGCTGGAAACATGTACGTTTTTCAATGTATAGGAGAAAATGGTTTCCTGAAAGAGTTATGTTGGGTACATATGTAGCAATGGATGAAACAATTTTTAGAGTGAGTTTTTGTAATATCATTTGTAGACATCAATTATGTTGTTTAGATGGCATTTAACAATTAAGACAGATAGTATGATTACAAAGAGTCAGAGTGGAAAGGGTTGGATTTATTTAACCTCAGTGTGCTAGATTTTTTATAGGTAATGCGTCCCGAGACCTGGACTCCCCCTCTGAGTTAGAAAAGGCTAAGATCCCGACCCTCCAAGCAGACAAAAGACCTAACCCAACAGGAAACTCCTCCTTCTCCATCGAACAGACAGAGAACCAGAGCTGAAACGACAACAACAAGACTGCAGCCAGAACTATCTCCGCCTGTGGCATCCAGAACCAGACAGCATGCTGACGGGCAGAAATCTACCCTCATCAGTCCCTCAGACAGGACCATGAAGTTCCAAGCTGAGCACAAGAGCAAAGTGTGGGAGATGAGCAGAATCCGCCCTCCATAAAAACAGCAGGGAGACTGTAAAGGAGGAGATGAAATGTAAAGCAGTGCAAGAACATTGGCATGAGGGTGCATGCAGATGTAACTGGGCCAATGGCTGACAGCGGATGAAGTTACAGCTGATGGACTGAAGAGAACACAGAATCAGAGGAGTTGGCATGGTCGATTAGAAGTGAGGAGGCCGGGGTCACGGCTTGAGAAAACCAGAGGAGGAGAAAAGGAAAACGGGAATGAGTGAGTTTGCACATAAACACACTTATTCACAAAACGCACATTTAAAGCATAAATACGTAAAGACAGAAAGATTTATTAAATTAAAAATAGCAGTAAACTATTAGAGTAAAATGAGAACACACTGAGGGTTCAGAATACAACCATATTCTTCAATCTTTTCATCAGGTTAACATAATATTCTTTGACATTTTTATTCACGTGTGAATAAAGTAGTGGGATAGTTTTGGGAACCACTCTATAAGACAAATCTTTATCTGTATGGATAATGTTAAAGGGCGAGCTGGTGCCAAGCCAGATATAGTATTCCAATCTAAATAATTGATTTCACCATTGTAGCATAGTTATTACCATGGGAAATATGAAATGACTTCTGTTTTTAAATCCTTGATAAAGGAGGGAGGAATGGTTGCATGTTCGGACATCCAGGGTTCCACACACTGCTAAAGAGTTTAACATTGGTTTTTAGGTGGACCAGAATGGATGACATGTGGTTGTTATACCATTGTTATCGTGAACTAAACATAAATAAGGACATAGTATCTGCTTGAAGATGAATGGATTTCATATCCTAGAGGGGATTAGTTATTGTGAAGACTCCACAAGGTATCTACTAATGTATTGTAAAGAACTTGAATTGACTTGATAAATAAGTGAAGATAAGAAGATCTATGGACCATAAATTAGTCAAGTGGTAAATAAAAATAGCGGAAAAGAGGGGGACTATTAAAGGGAAGTGGAAAATCAGTCTAATACACACTGATAAAAAAAAAGGGGGGGGCATGAAGGAAGTATGCACTGGATTTTTTATTCGTGTGTGAATTTGGTAGTGTTTTAATTTGTTACAGTATTGATCAGTTCAAAGGGAGAGTTTTAGTAACAGCTCTATAAGATCAGATAAATATTTATTTATATAGGTCATGTTGAAGGGAAAGCTGGTTCTAAACAAAATATAGTATTTCAATTTGAGGTACTGGTTTCATGTTCAGACACCCAGAGTTCCACGCACTGTGAAAGAGGGTAACATTGTTCTTTAAGTGCACCAGAATTGAAGATAAATTGATAGAATGAGTTATGGAATAAATAGCAGAGCTTTACAGATCCTAGTAATGTTTTGACACAAGATAGTGATGTACACATGTTTCTGAAATAGATCTATTAGTCATTTTAATACTAATTAGGTGTAAATGAATTGCAGTAATAGTAATAGTACAATAAGGAAGTGACATTTTTTTGGCTAGACACTTTTCAGGGAATGTGGGAAACAGCAAGGAGGGGTTGGAGACATCTTGAACATTATAGTTGTAATTGTGAATTAATAAATGATGGCGCTCCATATATACAGATTTGTATAGACGGAGGATGCTGGCCTGTGCTGGAACATCAAAGTCTCTGCAGAGCACAACACATGGCCAAAAAGACTGAGACCAACTGACCGACAGGGTAACTTGGGAAGGCACTGTCAATGACTGACTCTGAGGTGTACCTGACCAAAACCTGACTTTACAACCTGACAGTGTGAGTGTGAGTGTGTGTATGTCTGCACCTGATCAGTGCAACTGCGTGATTTGAAACGATGACTAATCAAGCATGTTTTGGACTAACACATTATTTCTGTGTGAAATGAGGGGTTTCCTAACATTGCACAAAAGGGGAAACCGTATCTAATCTGGTTGATGATGTTTCACTCCCACAGGAGGTGGCGGTTTGCAGAATGTGAAACTCAAACTAGGAAATTTGGAATTCTGTTTCTTTTAGGACTGAATGATGGAGAGAAACACTCTCAAGTGTTTACTGGGAAAAATGTTTGGTATTGTCTTATAATCCATTATGACCTGAAGGTTTTCTTCCCATACAGGTTTTTGTTTACACATGAGAGAATGTGTAAAAAAGGGGGAGTGTAAACTTTACAATGTACATTTTTCATTTAGGGACGGAAAGGAACCTGCTGCCCAACTCCATTGTTCAATCTGACCATTGATTGACAGTTTTAGAATTGACCTGCTCCATATTTGGGGATAAGAGGCTGTTTGGTGAATGTTGACATGTCTCTAGTATTGATTGAGTTATAGCAGGAAACACAGGTAGAGAATCAGTGGCCAAGGGGCTGCTGGGAGAGATGTAAGTCCAGAATGAAATACTGGAGAGGCTGACCGGTGAGTAATGTGTCAACTAATGTTTCAACAGGTATTAAAGTAACTGAGGTTTGAAATGTAGAAAGAACATATTTACAGTTAAGCTAAAACATAGTAATGTAATGAGACACAATGTAATTTGGACAACATCATGTAACTAGCCTGGTAAAGAAGTAAAAGCCATAGACTTTATTGTTGAGGTCATTATGGGGATATACATTTAATCTAAATACATAATAGAAAGACATTTGAGGACAGTTTGTTGGAATTCTGTATTCATTTTTTCAGCGGGATAATATCTAAGCACTGACGGGTAGAAGCAGTATCACCAGGAAGCCATTCACTTTGTTAGTATTGTGATTTTGGTTGTTTTTGAATCCATAAGATTAGTGTGTTTCTTTACCAGAAACATTAGCAGTTCAAATCATATTTTTAGATTTTTAATGGGATCTCAGGGATTTCATTTAAAAATAAATACAGATGCTTGTCAGAAATTCAGAGCTATTGAAATATGTTATTTAGTTTACCTAAAGATGTTGGGGTTCTTATTTAGTTGGCACAGTCCAAGTATTAAGATTCTGAAGCTGCACAATTAATTTAGAAAACCTGTGCACCGACGTCTGTTGTTTTAAGACACCCCACCAACAGGCTCCAAGTGGCCAGGCACTGGTGGGTCAAATAGCCGAGGGCCCCAGAGCCCGGAGCGTAGGCTTGAGGGATTTGTATCAGATTTCTCCACACAGGTTGTGGATGCCAAAAGGGGGACCCGAGACGCAGGAGGCTGACTGTCAACCCCAGGCTCTCCGGCTCCGACCAAGTGACCCAGAGGACATCCCGTGCCGTCCGCCTACAAGGAAAGGGGGACAACTGGTACCACTGTGCGGAGCCAGTGTGCGGCGGGGGAAAACACCTGCGAGGACCCTAGACGACATCAGGACGGATCGGGCTCTCATCAGGGAGGTCGACTCGGAGGCTGTCATCAGCGGATTGGAGGAGAAGGA
The DNA here is from genome assembly GCF_902827115.2 of Pseudochaenichthys georgianus. Classification (NCBI taxonomy): domain Eukaryota; kingdom Metazoa; phylum Chordata; class Actinopteri; order Perciformes; family Channichthyidae; genus Pseudochaenichthys; species Pseudochaenichthys georgianus. The sequence continues at coordinate 36,047,035 of NC_047512.1, forward strand.
CATCCATCATCCATCCAGCAGTCGTCCCAGGAGGCATCATCATCGGACCGGGGAAGGACGTCGAGGACATCCAGGCAGCAGACGACTTGGAAGCGGCTGGCAGTGGGCTGGGGGACTTGTCGAGCAGCAGAGGAGTCTACTTCTCTCTGATCAGTTCCACCCGTGAAGGGAAAGCCGCATCTCCCCCTCCCTATCAGCTGTCGTTGTGGGCTATTCCTTTGGGGGGGGGCGGGCAGGCGGGCTGATGATTCACCACCAGGAGACCGCTTCTTAGCACTCAGCTGCCCCCTCATGGTTCCTTCACTGCCATGGGAAGTGACGTTCTGTTCCTTCACGATTTCAAATATTTTGGATCTCAGTTTCTGATGATATTGGAGAGGAATGACAATAGTTATGTTTCAAGTGCCTTGTGTAAGTTGCACTCTTTTAGGAGAGTGCAAAAGAGGGATTGCAGCATCTGATATTTAAGAAGTGTGTTTTATATTGAGTTATCTGTTTCATCCTTTCATAAATGTGAGGACCAAAATGGCGGTAGACCAAGGGCTGGTAAGGGTTTTATTGCTGTGGGGGAGCTGGACCGAGACCCCACTGTGGTCTCGGAATGTGATGGGGGATGTGTGTCGGTGCAGAGGCTGCAGAAATAGGAGACAGTGAGGGTCAGAGGTGTTTGTATGAGATGACTGGACCAGTTGTCCTTAAACTCCACCCCCTCCTGTATCATTTGGTATGAAAGCCTATCCAGCTTGCTGTTCTGTCTCTCTCTTCACGCGTCGCTGGGACAGGAGGTCTGGTGGCCTGTGGGCAGGAGCCAGGAGTAGGCCAAACTCCTGACATTACACATAATACGATATGATTGTGTATGGTAATGTATTTGATTGTATTGCATTGTATATTACCATTAAAGTGGATTATTGTTAAACGGTTAAGTGTATGCTCTGGATTCCCTTCATGTAAGATAACAGCTTGTAGGAACGCGAGGAGATTTAAGCACAAATCTCCTAACAAAATACATTGCTTTTAAAATCGTGCTGTATAACACGAAAAAAAGGGGCAAATCGTGATGGTGAACACGAATCAATAGATTAAAAATCGTGTTGGTGAACACGAAATGCCGTGAGACTGGGTTGGAATATGGCACTATTTTCACATGCATATTCCATTGTCTATTTTTATACCAAGAGCTGCAAAATGACCGCCTAACCCCACTGTACAGGCGGGTACTTGTTTAGATATACCTGGGCAGCCTCTGTTTTGCTGTGGTATCCTGGCACCTGCGGGCCGCAGAGGGGCGGCGTAGTTTCTGGCGACGAAGACTGCTGCTCCGGGGGCGAGGGCGGCGAGTCAGGCGGGAGTTACTTCCTAAATGTTCCCACACCACTCCGCTCCTCCGCTCCCTTCACTGGCTTCCAGTAACTGCTAGAATTCACTTCAAGACACTGGTACTTGCGTACCATGCTGCGAATGGATCTGGCCCTTCCTACATCCAGGACATGGTTAAACTGTACACCCCAGCGCGTGCACTACGCTCTGCATCAGCCAAACGACTCGCTGCACCCTCGCTGCGACGGGGACCCAAGTTCCCATCAGCAAAAACACGTGGGTTTGCTATCCTGGCTCCAAAATGGTGGAATGAGCTCCCCATTGACATCAGGACAGCAGATAGCTTACACACCTTCCGGCGCAGACTGAAAACTCATCTCTTTCGACTCCACCTCGAGCGATATAATTACTAACAAAGAACTGCTAACAGAGCACTTATATACTAATAAAGGACTGGCTTATCTATAGCCAGTTGAGTAGCACTTGAAATGTTTGGCTCTATGAAACCTGATGTACTTAAATGATTCTGTTTTCTTCAAGGTTGTGTCTTCCTGGTCGAATGTACTTATTGTAAGTCGCTTTGGATAAAAGCGTCAGCTAAATGCAATGTAATGTAATGGGAGTAAGCTAGTGTCCACAACGGAGGGTAACGTAATGTTCCCATCTGACATGTTGCTACTGTCTGCAGTAGATGCAGTGTTGCTGGCGTTTAGTGATGGTTGCTTTAACCATTTTAGTATAAATGATTATCCACAGATGTGTGTCACTACTGTGGAAGCGCTTTGGAAATGATGCACGCGCAGCGGAGCAGGTCACGCGCACCTGACACAATTTGTTGTTTGTATTTTTCGCTCCGTTCTCTTTTTTGAATAGAGGGTGCATAACATTCAACTGCCCCGAAGATCCCGACGCGAAGCCTGAAGGGTAAACACACCAGGTTTACTAATCTACCGGCACAATTTGTCTGGTGTCGGAATGTCTCGCTATGTTAGTACATTCTTAACTCTTAAAATGTGTTGTAACTGCGTTACTGAGCATTGTAACGGGTAATATATTACCTAAATGTCATTAGTAATGCGTTACATTACTTCGTTACAGCACAAAGTAATATATTACTGTAACTCCGTTACTTTTGTAACGCGTTACACCCAACACTGGTTGTGATACAGTTTGATACGATTTGATTCAACATTATGTGATTCAGGGCGATACGATGCGATTCGGATTCAACACGATGCAAAAATAATGATACTTCAATATGGTACGACAGAGGATTTTTGTTTTATTCCTTATATGCAGCAAATCATAAATTAACAAAAAAGTGCTTTACATAATTGGTTCTCTCTACTAGTACTGAGCACCCCATTATGCTGTTTATTTTTTTACCTTTTTTACCTTAAAAAGCTCTCCAGAGTACAGTACAATTGTACCTCACACCTCACAGTTAAACAATTTAAGGATGCATTGCCCATGATTAACAATGTGCAAATAACAACTACCATAGTGTAATGCCCATACAGCTGCCAGCCTGATGTGCTTAACACTCATTCATAGGCTTCAGGTTTCTCTTTTCAGCAGCAGACCATGTCGCCTCTTTATAATGTAGCTTCGCTAAGTTCCTCGTACTACTTGTGTACTTTAAAGCGGCACAGCATCGTTTACAATTTGCAAGCAATTTTTCAAGTTGACCGTCTTTCTTGAAAAATCCGAAGTGTTTGGTGCGCTGTGTTTCTCTTTCTCCTCGACTTCCATGTGTGTTGATAACTGAGACTCTCGGCCTCCATAGTGCGAAGCAAAGATCAAAGATCGTCTCTGCTGAGTGCTGACAGGATGAGGGAATATTCATCATCATCATCATCATCATCATCATCATCATCATCATCATCATCATCATCATCATCATCATCATCATCATCATCATCATCATCATCATCATCATCATCATCATCATCATCATCATCATCATTTAAAGAGACTCTTGGTCCATTATTACAAAACATACAACACTCAAATATAAATGAAAAAAGGCAGTTATACCAAGGTTTCCACAGAGGTGACTGGTATCGTACAGCACTGAAACACGGATTTGAAAGCAGCATAATGACAGAGTTATGAGAAACATTCAATCGACAGATGAATTTGTACATTAGATTTCTCAAAAGAGCATGGAACGTGTGGACTCGTGCATTACAGAACATTTCACTTGCACTGCACCACCTTGGTTTTCTAAGCAGTATACGCAAACAGTCATTATATGCAACCTGGAGCTTCCGGAGGCTCGCCTTCTTATACTTGACCCACAAGGGGGCAGTATAGAGGGGAGTGCAATAAGCTCTAAAGAGGTTCACCTTAACCTTATCTGAACACCAAGAGAATTTTCTAGCCAACATGTTGGCTTGTATATATAAGACACGCCGCTGTCTATACATGTCGTCATCATCAGCCATTTCATCTGTGATGATGTGTCCCAGATACTTAGTGTTACAGCAAACAGACAGCAGATACTTCGTGTTACAGCAAACAGACAGCAGATACTTAGTCCTGTCCTGATAGATAGAATGTTGGAAAACAAAGGTTCTTATCCCCTGTTGCTCTGCTGATCATTACAGCGCTCTTCTTAGCATTGTATTTAACGTCAAATTTGACTCCGTAATCAGAACAAACATTTAGCAACTGTTGAAATCCAGCACTGCTAGGAGAAACAATTGCCAGATCATCGGCATACATAAGATGGTTTACAATCACATTACCAATCACACACACCGTTTTACAGACACTTAAATTATCTGATAGATCATTCATATAGATATTAAAAAGGCTTGGTGAGAGGAGCCCCCTCTGGCGGACCCCATTACCAACACCAAATGGCGCCGAGACTGCATTCCCCCATTTGATCCGCATGCTCTGGTTGGCATACCAATAAGCCAGGATCCTAATTATACTGTTAGGCACACCCCTTTGTCTCAATTTTAAAAACAGTTTATGATGGTTAACTCGGTCAAAAGCCTTCGAGGCATCAATGAAACCAATCAGAACAGTGGAATTCTGTCTTCTATATGTTTCTACCATTTCCTTCAAAGCATAGATGCATAGCTCAGTACCATGCTTAGCCTTGAAGCCAAACTGGTTATCTGAGGTATATAAATAAGAACATAGTCTATCTAACAAAATTCTTTCCAGGACTTTGGATAACACACTGGCCAGAGCACTTGGTCTATAGTTATCCAAGCTCCCTACCTTGCCCGCTCTGTCCTTAATGACAGGGACCAAAGTAACAGTCAACATGGAGTCTGGCAACATACCATGAGTCATGAGGCCGGTAAAACAAATGGCAAGAAGAACTGCAACCTTCGGGCTTGCCAGTTTAAGGTGCACTGCAGTGATTCGGTCAGAGCCGCATGCTTTGTTATCAGCTAGCTGTTCAATTGCTCGATAAACCTTTAGCTGTGATTCCCACTGTGTCACTTTTCACAACATTACCAACTTTGTAGGGGTCACTTTTAACACAATTAAGTATAGTAGAGTAATGTTGCCTCCACAACTCCGCTACGTTATCGGCTCCAGATACTCCCTCTATGGTACATGGTAACGATGTACTGGCCCTGTTCAGAGCTCTCACCTCCTTCCAGAAGCCAGTCACATCATTAGGAAGGAGCTTTTCAGCCATAGAATCCGCATTTGTAACCTCCTGAGACATCTCAGGGAGACTATCATAATCTAGTGACATTACAAAAGGAATGTGATCTGACATTGATGTCTCATACACAATCTCAATTGATCTTACAATGTCATGGGCATTAGCAGTGCTTATGCAATGGTCAAGCCATGAAGTTGTATGCCAGGCCTCGCTTATATATGAATAGCTATCTGAAGTATTTGGCTTGATAATATAAGATTGTTATCATCACAAAACTGTAGCATATGCTTAGCAAACAAGGACCTTTTGTCTGATATGTCAGCATTCATATCACCCACTACATAAACACTGGAGGAATGATTATCAACAATACAAGAATGTATAAAAGCAAGTCTGTTCAGGTATTCATCTTCATTATGCTGTGACTCATATGGTGTATATACATTGAGAATGCTAAACTCCTTGTTATTCATTTTGATCTGAACAGCAATACACCAGTCAACTTCAAGCCTGATGACATTAATGACAGCGTCCAGCTTTTTGTGCCACAGGATAGCCACGCCCCCTGCTATCCTTCCTCTCACTATTCCCAGAGATAGGTCCGTAGTGGACTCACCAGCCCCGTGAAAATTGTCATTAAGAGAGTTCAACTTTCCCAAGTCCTGCTTTGGTAAAAAAGTTTCTTGCAAGCATAAAATGTCACATTTTTGTAGCAAGTTGTCCACCACTACATGTCGGATCCTATCAGCAGCGCTATTGCCCAGGCGCAGCCCGCGACAGTTAAATGATCCAACCCGCATAACGTTTAGCTAAGCAGCTCAGCCGTAGCCCCATTCAGTACCCTCGCACCAGCAAAAGGTCTAGCTCTGCTAGCCCCTATCACCTCCGCTTTACGTGGTTCATAGTATCGCCTCACAACTGAGCCTTCAGGCCAGAGTTCTGGGTTAACCTCAAGGTGGTTGGAAAGATGGCGGCGCGCTCAGTCGCTGCGGCTCACAGCTCTCTGTTTTGGTTGTGCACTGTTTGTTTAATGTGCGTGAACACCCTAGAACAGGCGAATTACATATACAATCGTATGGACTTATTTGACATAGGGATGAGTTGTCGCTCCGACATCACAGCCGATTTCCACCGGACTAACAACATCCCGGAGGACATAGCGAGACCGCTCGGGTCTCCCTGGATTGTTTTCGGGCCTGTGAAGCAACGCAGGCGCCGGAGGGAGAGGAAGCAGAAGCGAGGTTGCCGTGCAGGCCTGCTTGCTAGGCTAAGGAAGCGGCCGCACCGACCACCACTACCAAGCCTCTTCCTCGCAAATGCCAGGTCCATCGTCCACAAAATTGACGAATTGGAGGTACTACTAGCTGCTAACACGAACGTACGCGACTGCTGTGTGATGATCATCACAGAATCCTGGCTACACCCGCGGATTCCGGACGCAGCAGTGCAGCTACCAGGCCGCTCTACCCACCGCTACGACAGGAACAGCGCTTCCGGTAAGAGCCGATGGGGTGGTCTGTGTGTTTACATCCACAATGACTGGTGCATGGACAGCAGGGTTACACATACACATTGCTCTCCCGACCTGGAAGTAATGTCTATCATGTGCAGACCCTTTTACCTGCCCAGAGAGCTGACGGTCGTGATAATTAACACTGTTTATATCCCACCTGATGCTAACGCCAGCATTGCACTTGACCACCTCCAGAGCTTAATAAATAAACAACAGAGGTCCCATCCGGACGGAGTTCATATTGTTGCTGGAGACTTCAATCATGCATGTCTAAAAAATGTGCTTCCCAAATTTGTACAATATGTACGATGTACCACCAGAGGAAAGAACACACTGGACCGGGTGTATTTTAACCTGAAGCATGCTTACAGAGCGGTCCCACTCCCCCATTTAGGACTATCTGACCACCTCTCACTGCTTCTCATCCCAGCTTACACCCTTCTCAGAAGTAACACCAAGCCGGTGGTCAAATATATCAGAACCTGGCCCGAGGGGGCACTCTCACAACTGCAAGACTGCTTCGAACACACAGCGTGGGACATATTTGAACAGACAGACTTGGAGGAACACACAGAGGCTGTCTTATCCTACATCAAGTTCTGCACAGACATTGTAACTGTGGAAAAACGCATTCGGGTCTACCCTAACCAAAAACCATGGATGACAAGAGCGGTGCGGTCTCTCCTGAGTTCCCGTGACACAGCCTTCACGTCGGGGGATGCAGCCCAGTACAGCTTGGCAAGGGCGAATCTGAGGAGAGGCATCAAGGCTGCAAAGGAGGACTACAAGGGAAAAGTGGAGGAGAATCTCGCTCATAACAACACACGGTGTGTTTGGCAGGGCCTTCAACAGCTAACCAACTACAAGGGCAAAACATCTGGCACTACTAGAGCTGACGCCCACCTTGCAGAGGAACTAAACCACTTCTTTGCCCGCTTTGAGGCTAGCAGACCCCCCCACTTTTCTATTCTGCCTCTGTCCCTGCAAACTACCAGCTCCATACCACCTCTCACTCTCAAAGAACATCAGGTGAAGCAGACGCTGAAGTCTGTGAATCCTGGAAAAGCCGCAGGACCCGATGGAGTACTCGGAAAAGTACTCAAAGCTTGTGCTGACCAGCTTTCAGGGGTCCTGACCAGGATATTCAATCTGTCCCTGTCACAAGCTTGCATTCCATCCTGTCTGAAGACGGCTACCATCATTCCTGTCCCCAAAAAGACACCAGTCAGAGAGCTCAACGACTACAGGCCCATAGCCCTAACATCGGCGGTGATGAAATGTTTCGAAAGACTAATAGCCGACTACATCAAAGCCAGCCTCCCACCCTCCCTCGACCCTCATCAGTTCGCCTATAGAGCCAACAGATCCACGGATGATGCCATCGCCACGGTCCTTCACACAGCTGTGAGCCACCTAGAAGGCCCAGGCAACTATATTAGGATGCTGTTTGTCGATTTTAGCTCAGCTTTTAACACCATCATACCTGACATACTAGTTGAAAAACTGTCAAGCCTAGGTTTCCCTTCCATCTTATGCGCTTGGATTTATAATTTCCTTACAGACCGTCCTCAGACAGTGAAAATAGGCCCTTTTTGCTCCTCCATCCGCACCCTCAGCACTGGCTCCCCGCAGGGCTGCGTGCTGAGCCCTCTACTCTACACTCTCTACACACACGACTGCTCTCCCAATCACCCCTCTAACTCCATTATCAAATTTGCAGATGACACCATTGTGGTCGGCCAAATACATAAGGGAGACGACGAGTCGGCATACAGAGACGAGATCCTGAAGCTGTCTGTGTGGTGTTCATCAAATAATCTGGATCTGAACACAAGTAAAACAAAAGAAATCATCATAGACTTCAGAAAGCACCGTCCAGAACCCGCCCCCCTTCACCTCAATGGAGAGAGAGTGGAGAGGGTCTCCACCTTTAAGTTCCTGGGGGTTCACATCTCGGAGAGCCTCAGCTGGACAGCACACACCACTGCAGTAGTTAAGAAGGCCCAGCAGCGACTACACTTCCTGAGGGTGCTTCGGAGAAACCGACTTAACAAGAAGCTGCTGGTGTCCTTCTACCGGGCGACCATCGAGAGCGTGCTGTCATACTCCATCTCGGGGTGGTATGCAGGATGCTCAGCTGCGGACAAGAAAGCCCTGCAGAGAGTGATCAGGATGGCAGAGAAAACCATCAGCTGCCCCCTGCCCTCTCTGGAACACATCTCCACCTCCCGCTGCCTCAGCAGAGCAAATAAAATCATAAAGGACAGCTCTCACCCAGGTCACAGACTGTTCTCTCTCCTGCCTTCTGGGAGGAGATACAGGAGCTTCAAGTCACGGACAAACAGACTCAAAAACAGTTTCTACCCCTGGGCCGTCAGGCTGCTCAACCACCACACATAATAATAACTGTAACCATTCTCACACATACACACACTTTTAATGCACTTTATATACTATTTTTTTTATGTCAATATTTTTAACTATTTATTCCCCCGTATGATTGTATGTCCTATTGCTGTGTTTTTTGGTGTTATGTATTTGTTTGTATATTTTTTGCACACCGGGACGGAGTTGCACTCTGCATCTCGTTATACTTTGTGTATAGTGACAATAAAAGGCTTTAACTTTAACTAAACATCTCCGCAACTTCATTGCACTCAGCACACACTTTAAACGAGCTATATCTGTTGCTCGTAGTGTCAATACGGTGACAGTTAACATCACGGCCGAGTTGTTCAGTTACATGTAGATATTCGGACAGTGTCTCAGCATCAAGGTCTGGCGAGAATTTGGTAGCAAAAACACTCACCAACTTCGCACGGATCACTTTTATATTCCCTTGTGCAGCAGTGTCAACAATAGGCTTAGGCATCCTCCGTTCAGGTTTCCCAACAAGCTGTTTAGATAAGGCAGACTGGCCCTCGGCCCTATTCCTCCGACCTCGGCCCTGTTTCACAACTTGACTCCATACCTGCGAATTTACCGCAGTTCCTCCAGGGCTCACACAGGCACTCACGGTCCCTGACGCAGCAACCGGGTCAACACAGTTGGGATGTACATCAGTAGAAGAGCCGGGGGGGCTCGCATCCTTCACCGACAACGCACCATCCTGGCCATCTCCCTGAGCGCTCCCACAGGCAGTTTCAGTCACTTGGTACAGCCAGTCTTCCACCATGACTCGGCTCCAACTGGCGTTCTACGGCAGCAACTCTGCTGTCCATGGTCGCAGCCACAGCACGCAGGTCCTCACCGATATCTGCCTGAACTTCCACTACGTGTCTTAATGCGCAAACCTCGCTGTGCAGACGCTCCATCTTGCTCAGCAGGTTGGACACATCCAGGTTGTTAAACGTAACAGGCGGCAGCTCATCCAGGTAGTGGGAGACAAAACGGGGGATGTTTTCACCGCACTCATTTAGCACTTTTAGGCAGCTTTTGATATTGTTTGCATCCTTCTGGTTGCCTTTAAAGGCCACACACCGCTGCTTGGTTTCAGGACAGAGTTCAAACAACGTCTTTTTAGAAGTCTCGATCCATTCGGAATCGAAGGTGTTAGAGGTTACAAGGACTAGCTCGTCCTGGGTCATAGTTTTAATTTTAACCGCCAGGAAGTTGAGTAACTCATCCTCTACAATAACTAGGCCGTCAACAGTCTTGTATATTGTAGGTTTTAATCGAGGCCGGTGGTTTGAATCAGGAGCTACCGAGCCACGACACACACCATCAGCCATCTTGGATATACACAAACAAAATATCAAACAGTCTGCATTCTTTAGGATAGAATATATAATATTATATGAATGATCGATTTTTTACCGATGCAAAGATACAATCAATGCATCGCGAGTTCAACCCAAACTGTAGCCGATGTGCACTCTTTCAACCGGTGCACTCTCATCTTGAATGTTTATGCCGGTGCACCGAATCTTAACATCCCTACAGTATACTGAAGAGGATCATTACCAGCTTGAATTACATCTAATACATCCAGCTTGAATTACATCTAATATGAGAAGTGGGAAATCTTGAATAAATGAACAGCGTCTTGGTCCCACTGCTCTCTAGTCTCTTCTCTCCTAATGTAAATGTTAATGTGGGCACTTACATTTAATTTAAAAGATTAGAATAATGCGGTGAACAGATTTTTACACAAGGACATATGCATTCAAGTTATACATCAATTTCTTCGTTCAGCATGGTAAAACTTTAAAACTTTATTGAAATGTCTCTCTTATTGATTGCAAGATTTTGGCCTTGTTTTCAGCTTGATTTGGAAAAAGTAATACACATCAAAAGAACCAGGTAAATGCACATCCTTACATTATTACAGGTGTTACACATTCTACCCTGGCTACTGCCTATAATACTCTATTACTGTGTGTGTGTGTGTGTGTGTGTGTGTGTGTGTGTGTGTGTGTGTGTGTGTGTGTGTGTGTGTGTGTGGTCTAGCATTACTATACTTGTGGGGACCTACATCTGTTTACATAGTCACGTGTGGGGACTGGCTTCCCTTATGGGGACAAATTGGAGGTCCCCATGAGGGGAATCATTCATTTTAGGGTGAAGACTTGGTTAGGTTTAGGATTAGGGTAAGGGTTAGGTTAACGGTAAGGGTTAGGGTTAGGCATGTGTTGGTTATGGTTAAGGTTAGGATAAGTCTCCAGGAAATGCATGTAAGTCAATGTAATGTCCCCTGAAGTGATGTATACATTGTGTGTGTGTGTGTGTGTGTGTGTGTGTGTGTGTGTGTGTGTGTGTGTGTGTGTGTGTGTGTGTGTGTGTGTGTGTGTGTGTGTGTGTGTGTGTGTGTGTGTGTGTGTGTGTGTGTGTGTGTGTGTGTGTGGGGTCAGCTTAAGTATCTGTTCCTGGTTTTATTCTTCCATTATATTTTTCTCTATTATGGTTATTGACATTTTCCCACTGACTGAAATTCTCATTGAAAACACTTTTACACACAATGATAGATGTGAGAGAAAAACAAACATGAGGCAATGAGGTTTAAAGTGTGTGATGCACAGCGCTGGTATGGAGGCAGACAAAACTGGAGTCCTTCATCCCATCAAGAATGGCACCGACATCCTCAAACCCAGCATCTTCATTGTCATCTTGACAGCCTTCTTCAACCTCCTCCCTCGGTCCGAATTCTCTGAAGGCCTTCACAAAGTTACTGCCATTGTCAGTGACTGTCGCCTGCACTTTTCTTTCAATGTTAAACATCTCATGAATTTGTTGGATTTTTTCTGCAATGACGTCATATGCAGTGGCGTTTTCTCCTGTAGGCCAAGGGAAGCCAGGCTTCCCCTGTTTTTTCGAATCGTAGTTATAATTTTAATAAATAAATAAAAACAATTTGTTTAGTTTCGGAAATTTTTTGTTGTGTGTTGCTGCCGGTCCATCTCTCCCCCATTCTCATTGAGTATTTTACAAAGAGTGAAACAGCGCCCCTGTAGATGTTATGGTGAAACAGTAGATTGCACCCTCTGTTGAGAGAGGAGGCCAGCCGAAATTGGCTTCCCTTGGTGAAAAAAAATGGAGGGACTGACCAATCAGACAAGGCTCACGTCATGCCCCTGCCAACCTGTGATTAGTCAAGGCCATGCCAAGGGAAGCCAGAGGCGGCTGGCTTCCTTGCCTCACAATCCAATCAAATCGCATCAATTTAGTGGTGCAGTCCTAAAACCCGGAAGTAAGCTGCGCTCGGTTTCCCTCATGTTTCCCTCAACAAAAAAGCAATGGGATTTCTCCATAGGATTTTGGAAAATAGCTCGAAATAAGGTCAGTGGAAAACCAACCTGTTAGATAAATGCACGTTTTGTTCAGTCGGATAATATCCATATGTCTACCCTACTTTTATAATTTTCGAATCATAAATCGAATCGATAAAAGATAGATAGCATCACTGCACCACTCTCACCGCCGTTAGAAAGTAGCAAGCAACTGAAGCAAGTGCAATTATGGAGGGTGGAGATTTGGAGTATTTAATCAAAAATAATTGTACTAAACTTCCGCTACAGCAGCAACAACAACAAATACAATCTGATGACAGGCCAATGCCCAAACTGGAGCTGTGTACAGCAAGGAAAAAAGGAGCAAATCGGACGTAAAATGTTAAAGGTCTCCTGATTTAGTTTGTGAATGAATGCTTATTAGAGTTTCGGCTGGAGAGTGCGTGCGGACCTGTCGGTTAGATAACAGGCGTGTGTAAGTCCTGCATCTGTATGATACAAATGTGTGTAAAATGATACCGGGTGCTGTAATCACTCATCTGGTTACGTTATTACATTGACCACCACACCCTGACCCAAAAGAAAGGACGTATTATTGGCTTCCCCTAATTTTTTTCCCACGCCACGCTACTGGTCATATGTGTGACGGCCCTTTATTCTGGCACATACAAGTGCTACTGACTTTCTCTCCAGATCTTGCCCCTCTATCCAATGACATGTCATGCCGAAAAAGCTCCGATTGTGTGCTGTCCAGATGTGAGCAGTTGTGCACACATATGATACCGTCTGGAGCTTTTCTGTCAGCTTTTCCTTCATGGCAAGGAATCCATCTTCAATTCTTCTCATCAGGCTTTTTCGGCACATGACCGTTTTCCCTCCACTTATACCTCAATCAGGTTCCGAAAGGCAGGTTGTTCCAAGAGGGAAAAGGACTACACATCTTGGATGATGAAATTGAAGATGAGAGCACTCACTTTGCTCTGTGTGGTTTGATTCATGAATGTGTCCAGTCTTGGTTGTTTAGGTTGTGGTCTCTGTTCTTGATCGTCTGAGGTCCTTTTGGGTGGAATCTTCTCATACACACCAGCATGTTTTCTCTGTAACAAACAAAACATTTAAACATATTACATACTAGATTGCCTATCCAGTAGGGGTGTAATGGTTCACAGAAGTCACGGTTCGGTTCGTACCTCGGTTTGGAGGTCACGGTTCGGTACGGTTCGGTACAACAACAAAAAAGCAAAAAAAAGTCCCAAATGCATAATTCCAGGTTTGTTGTTATTTATGTTTGAACAGTAGTGCAAGTTTCAGTTTAAAAATAAAGAACTCTGACATTTTTGAATAATTAACTGTATTAAACAGTTAAAAATAAACCATACACAGTACACTCAGATGGCCATATTATCTATAATGGCTGATGTCAAACAAAAAGGTTTCATCAAGCTGTAAAACTAAAAAGGATGTCTTGATAATCATAAATAATAAGAAAGTGTTTCAAGAGCGCAAAGTCGTTGAAAAACATATGCCAAAAGCTTCCGTTATTTATATTTGGTCTCTCGGCTCTCATGTCTATTGTCTTCTTAAAAACAGCGGGGATCAGCTGTTCAACAGCTGTTGTCTTTTGCCGGGCTCCGGTGATTGGCAAATCTGGGTGATGCCTTCTGATATGATTTAGCATGTTTCTTCCAAAAGTTAACTTAGACTTTTTCTGACTCTGGAGGAATGTAACGGGAGTTGTCAGGGGACTATATCCGCCTTAAGAGACACTATTTTGGGATACATTTTTATCCATTTTCACCCTTTTCTCTGGTTCTTCCAAAAGTTAACTTAGACTTTTTCTGACTCTGGAGGAATGTAACGGGAGTTGTCAGGGGACTATATCCGCCTTAAGAGACACTATTTTGGGATACATTTTATCCATTTTCACCCTTTTCTCTGGTTCTTCCAAAAGTTAACTTAGACTTTTTCTGACCCATGTGCATCACCCTGGATCTCTGCCTGTGAGTGTGGGACCCTGCTTACAGCAGTGACTCTGCTGTGAAGCAGCAGCCTGTCCTCTGGGTGGGAGAGCGAGGTGCTGGAAGGAGCTGCTCTCTGGGTCACAGCCTGCTGCTGCTCTCTCCCCCCCCCTGTTTTCACATAACTTTTACCCAGCTTTCACACACTTATTGCTGGGTAAGAAAGCTATGTGCATGACCCTGGATCTCTGCCTGTGTGAGTGTGGGACCCTGCTTACAGTCCGTCGTTTGGGGCTCCGTCACTTTGGGTAACCGCACCACTGTCAGACGTCTCCTGAGAATGGACGTCCATTCTCTCTAAATAGGGTTAGGGTTAGGGTAATGTTGTGAATCGAGTGGACCATGGTGGTGGTGGGGTTATGGTATGGGCAGGCGTATGTTATGGACGACGAACACAGGCCACTCGATTCACAACATTACCCTAACCCTAACCCTACCCCTGACACCAGATACTGACTGTTTTTTTTGTTTTTGTGTATTTATCTTGGGAGAAGGGGTGGGATTAAATAAGTGTAAACGTCTTCCCACCTTCTTAAACGAATGGCCTAAGTCATATTTTGGAGAAAATGTTTTTTTTTGCCTAAATCATCTCTTCTTGATGCTGGCCACCTCTGGTACAATTGCCTACATCCTTATTGAAATGATAGTGCTATTCCTACCCTGATGGTACTGTATAATAGCCTATGTCAAGAGTGACTTAGGCAATATATTTAAAAAAGATAATGGCTTAAGTCACATTGTCGTGTGACTTAGGCCATTTGACAAGCTTTACAAAATGGCTGCTTCAAGAAGAAAGAAAAACTAAGTTATTTTCATGGTTCAGGGTTTGTCCCCTGTTGGTAAGTGATGTTTACTATACTATAGGCTATAAATGTTATGTAGTTATTTAGTATTTTAATTTCACAATTTATAGTTAATGTAGCTACTGTAGCTCCATGAAGCATGCACACATTTCCCTCTGGGACAATAAAGACTAATCTAAAAACTAATCTTTCAAAAATAACGGTTACAATTACAGCATAATTATGAATAAGGAAAAGTACATTTTGCGTTTGTCTGTTTCAATTCTTAATATTGTATTATTTTCTCCTTTTTCCACATTACATTTCCATCTTATTAGGAAAGATTAAATGTTTTTTTAACTGAATTTGGCCAAATAATATTCATCAAAATAGCTTTAATGCATAGGACCACAGTGCAATTACAAAAATGTTTTTCACAATGATCACACAGTTGTGACCTTACGCCTACTCCTTTTAGGTAGGAGATGTACTTGACTTTTCAGACACCGATCAGTAATCATCCAATGAAAATGAGACTGTCGTTAAAGAGGTGGAGCAGCATGTACTAGGCCAATACACTGTGGGTGTTTCTCAATGTCGAGGACGCTTCCTTGTCCTCCGAGTCAGGTCCATTAGAAGCTAGGCAAGAATCCTTCCTGGCATTCAGAGAACGAAGAAGGGAACAGGCTAGCAAGTGTGCAGGTGTGCGTCATATGAGAGGCCCCGCCTTACATTTTGGGCCAAAGATTTGGGAAATTGGTCCGTGCGCAAAGCATTGTGAGAAAATGTTTTAGATCTTTGAGTTCATCTCATGAAAAATGGGAGCAAAAACAAAAGTGTTGCGTTTATATTTTTGTTCAGTGTAGTTCATGATAGTTCTGATGAACTAAAGAGCAGATTGCGTTCACACCGGATTAAGTCCCTGAGGGAGGATTAGGCAAATGAAGCCGCTGACGTCACTTATTCTTCTTCTGCTTTGGGTTTACTGGCAGGCCGCAAACAACTTCACGGCGTATACTGCCACCCGAAGTCCCCGGCCGGTAGTCCCTAGAGTTTGGGACTCGCTTCTACTGAAGCTGCTGGGGCTCCCTCTGAGGCCTTCCGAGTAAATCACCAGAATGCCGACATCTCCTCATCACTCCACCGCTCCCACGTTTTATTTTGTGTTGCCATAAGTTAGTCTCTCTCCGTTGGTGCGCTGGACTAATGCTAATGTTAATAATGTTAATGCGAGCAAATAACTTTCCCACAAAACGTTTTGGGAGTTTTACAGGGCGTGGTTTGCAATCCGCCCAGCCAATCAGAAATGGGAACCCTTTTCTCCGATGAAAGTACCTGCTCTCTAGCAGGGACTGAAAAGGGGGTGGAAAGGTTCTCATGAACTAAGTTCTAGTTCCGGATTTTTTTGTGTGAACGCACATTTCCGGAACTATATCGGAACTATACTGGGAAAAGTACCCCGGTGTGAAAGCGCCTATTGACTTTACATGTAATCGCGCCTTCCCCAAACATCGCATCGCGTCCGGCGTGAACCTAGCATTAGATTCCCATTTTTACCAATAGTATGAAGCTTCAGCGTCGGAGACTGCAGTCTCAGGACCGCACTCCTGGGACCGCACTCCCAGGACCGCATTCCCAGGACCGCATTCCCAGGACCGCATTCCCAGGACCGCATTCCCAGGACCGCATTCCCAGGACCGCATTCCCAGGACCGCATTCCCAGGACCCTAGTTGTTTTGCAACATCGCCACCTAGCGAATTGGATGCCCGCAAAAGTACAACCAGCGAGTATTGAGTCTCAGGGTGCGTTCACACCATCCTTTTATAGTCTGGTTGAATCTACCCCCGCTAAAATAGGTGGTCTCGGAACGCTTGCTTGCGAACTCTGGAGCGGTTCATTGCTGGTGTGATCGCAGTCCGCACCAAAACATAGGAAGCGTAGTATTTACGTGTCACAAGAACGCGGATGTCTTCAAAAATCTTTAGCGAAAGAGTCTTTCAAGACATCCGCGGTTGTTTAGTTAAAGAGTGAAGCAGAATCAAGTGTTGAACAGTGTCGTGTAAAGTAAAAATTCTCCGTCAACTAGGCTACATAAAATTAAGAACACCTGTCGTCGGTGAAACGCCCCTCCTTACTGCAGAACGTCTCTCATTATATGTGTTATAATGTTTTTTAACGGACGTTGTCTGATTATATAATCATATGCGCGGGCCGCTAGTGTCTGTTGATCTCCAGATTAACAGCAGCATGCGAATAACCTGCCGAATGTGCTGATGCTCCATGGTGGAGGCTCCGGTAGAAATTGTCGGGATTTGCGTTTTTATCCCCTTAATGTCTGACCAATGGTTGAACAGCATTTCCGTGCACATGACTTGTGTTTAAAGTTTATAGTCCGTTTGAATTTTGCCCGTGTGAATGCAAACCCAGCTTTCTGAAAAATGAAACAATGTAACAAACTGTGGTCTGGTGCGCACCAGAGAAGCGGATTCTTAGGTGTGAATGCACCCTTATACACAGCGATTCTCTTTAGACATTGTAATGCTTGTTATTAACGATCTAAAAATGCATGAAAATATGTTTTTCTTACATAATTTAAATTATTATTATTAACAACAATTTGTTGTTAATATGTTTTTGTTTTTTTAATAACAAATGTATTTTGTATGTCAGATGTAAAAAGATAGTCTTTTATATTTGTCTTATCAAATTTGACATACAACGTATATACAGTTGCAAGAAAAATGTGAACCCTTTGGAATTACCTGGATTTCTGCATAAGTTGGTCATAAAATGTGTTCTGATCTTCATCTAAGTCACAACAGACAAACACAGTCTGCTTAAACTAATACCACACAAACAATTATATGTTTTCATGTTTTTATTGAACACACCATGTAAACATTCACAGTGCAGGGTGGACCCCTAGGCTAAAGACTTCTTCAAGAGCTAATTGGAGTCAGGAGTCAGCCAACCTGGAGTCCAATCAATGAGACGAGATTGGAGGTGTTGGTTAAAGCTGCCCTGCCCTATAAAAAATACACACCAGTTTTGAATTTGCTATTCTTAAGAAGCATTGCCAGATGTGAACCATGCCTCGCACAAAAGAGCTCTCAGAAGACCTACGATTAAGAATTGTTGCCTTGCATAAAGCTGGAAAGGGTTACAAAAGTATCTCTAAAAGCCTTGATGTTCATCAGTCCACAGTAAGACAAATTGTCTATAAATGGAGAAAGTTCAGCACTGTTGCTACTCCCTCCTCTGTTGCTCTCCCTGAGGTTTCTCCCATTTTTCCCTTTAAACTGGGTTTTCTTCGGAAGTTTTTCCTTGTACGATGTGAGGGTCTAAGGACAGAGGGTGTCGTATTGTCATACTGATATTCTGTACACACTGTGAAGACCACTGAGACAAATGTAACATTTGTGATATTGGGCTATATAAATAAACATTGACTCTCCCTTCAAGTGGCCGTCCTGTAAAGATGACTGCAAGAGCACAGCGCAGAATGCTCAATGAGGTGAAGAAGAATCCTAGAGTGTCAGCTAGAGACTTAAAGAAATCTCTGGCACATGCTAACATCTCTGTTGACGAATCTACGATACGTAAAACACTGAACAAGAATGGAGTTCATGGGAGGACACCACGGAGGAAGCCACTGCTGTCCAGAAAAAACATTGCTGCACGTTTGAAGTTTGCAAAAGAGCACCTGGATGTTCCACAGCACTACTGGCAAAATATTCTGTGGACAGATTCAACCAAAGTTGAGTTGTTTGGAAGGAACACACAACGCTATGTGTGGAGAATCCAAAGGGTTCACATACTTTTTCTTGCAAGTGTACATATATATATATATATATACATATATATTGTAGTAAGAATGATATAATCTATTTATAAATGTAAATGTATATTGTATGTACATTTAGATGTATATTTTGTTAAAAGAAAACAAAAATGTTAATTTAGTTTTTGGGAGAAGGGGTGGGATTAAATAAGTGTAAACGTCTTCCCACCTTCTTAAAGAGCCTGTGACACGGTTTTCCCCCATCATCCAAACCCATCAATTTGAGTACATATTGTCCCCTTGAAAACCGTTACTGAACTGATTTTGGATATTTGTACTTTGATAACCATTAATCTGCCTTCAATGTTGACAATTTTCTGGATCTTCTCGCGGATTCTTCAAGTCCCGCCAAATGATGGGTGACGTCATTGCGGGCACAGCGCTCCAGCTGCACCGTCCAGGATTCCAGCATCTGCATGTAAACCTTTATATATATACAGTCAGATGTAAACGCACGATGGTGCACACAGCAGCAAGCTCAGACAGCGATGACAGGTTAATGTTGAACGTGTCTGAGAGCTCATATGAGGCTGAAGGATCGGTTTATGTTGTATCTGTTAGAAGTTTAGGAATGAGGTGCGTCAATATGGGCGATCATATGGTCATGTGGCCAGTGGTGGAATGGGACTAAAAATCATCCCGGGACTCTCGACCGGCCCACTTCGGTACCGCTAGTAAATTGTCAACGGGGGGAGTGGGGGATGTCAGGGGCGGCGGGTGCTGTAGATAGTAAATGTAAATATGTAAATATTTGTGTCACTGCATCCTGGTAATAATATATAATGTCTGTGTCTTTGACATTAGCGCTGCTAGCCACCTGTGCCCTGTACTACGAAGCCAGTTCAACAGACCCTGGATATGTTTGAGTAACAAACTAACAACAACAAACTAACAAACGAGATCTCGCTAAGCGGTCCTACGACGCTGGTTATCAACTCGGTAAATCAAGCCAGGGTTTCTCTCTCCAGCTGAGAGCGCGTTCACGTCTAAGACACGAGTGGATCTGACTTTAATTACATTTGTCTCGAGTGTTTCGTCAACATAATGTGTTAAATAATACTTCTGCATACAGTCTGTGACACTGTGAGTGTTGCACGGCCAGATGAGGCTGGAGAAGCTGACTCAGATAAGGAAATATATGATATATTATGATATTATATGATCGATGATCTGATTGATGATGTAATATGAATGATAAGTGCGACACGTCGGCGTCTTCTCTGCATACGGCAGTTTAAACTGTATTTCCTTTATCCTGTAATATGACTTGAGAGATTTAAACTCCGCACACTGAGTTGATCTATTTTCTATAGACGCCGGAGGCGGGCAGCGTCAGGTAAAAGAAGTTATTTAGCCTTCTCAAACCTGAGCCTCACGCGCCGCCTATGGGGGATGTGCTGGTGACCACTTCGGTACCGGCCCATCGGGATTCGTCCCGATGGCCAGTCCGCCACTGCACCCAGCCCACGTAAACTGTCAACGGGGGGAGCCTCGCTGCGGGGAAACGGTGGACCTAGTGTCCCGATCGGAGTGGGAATAATAATAATAATCCGTGCATTTTATCCATGAATTTCCCCAACATTGTGGTAAAAAAACCACACGTTTAATCCATGTTGTTGGTGTACTACAACTCCAAAAAGCATCGGTTTGTTTTCTCATCAGGAAATGCAGACCGGCTCAAACAAACGATCATTTAATGTATCATATGTTTGCCGAATTGACATGAAAGCACTAATAAATGTAGTTTCATCCACTTGAGTTTACAACCACAAAAATAATCGATTTGTTTTTATATCACATCCGACGGGAGGAAATTCAGCAGCTCTCACTCCAGATTTTTAATCCTAATGTAATCATCATCTTCACCACGATCATTTATGTTTATGTCGCCGAATTGACATGAAAGCACTGACAAATATGAATATACTGTAGTCAACTTCATTAAAACGTTATTAACGTGCCTAATCTCAGTAATTCACAATTTCTACGCATGACAACACACTTTGTCCGTGTTTGGCTCTCGAAGCCTTCCCGCATTGACGTCACTTCCAGCTTCCCCCAAAACTTCAAAATGAGTCGAAGGAATTTCCCGCGATGTTCGAAATTATTGATATTTAACGGAACGGTATCGCTTTTTCTTTTTTAAACTGACGGTTCGAGATTACTAGTAGCCCAATATTTCATTGCACAACAGTTGTTGGGATGCTGTCACAGGCTCTTTAAACTAATGGCCTAAGTCATATTTTGGAGAAAATGTTTTTTTTGACTAAATCATCTCTTCTTGATGCTGGCCACCTCTGGTACAATTGCCTACATCCTTATTGAAAGGATAGTGCTATTCCTACCCTGATGGTACTGTATAATGGCCTATGTCAAGAGTGTAACTTAGGCAATATATTTAAAAAAGATAATGGCTTAAGTCACATTGTCGTGTGACTTAGGCCATTTGACAAGCTTTACAAAATGGCTGCTTCAAGAAGAAAGAAAAACGAAGCTATTTTCATGGTTCAGGGTTTGTCCCCTGTTGGTAAGTGATGTTTACTATACTATAGGCTAGGCTATAAATGTTATGTAGTTATTTAGTATTTTAATTTCATAATTTATAGTTAATGTAGCTCCATGAAGCATGCACACATTTCCCTCTGGGACAATAAAGACTAATCTAAAAACTAATCTAATCTTTCAAAAATAACGGTTACAATTACAGCATAATTATGAATAAGGAAAAGTACATTTTGCGTTTGTCTGTTTCAATTCTTAATATTGTATTATTGTCTCCTTTTTCCACATTACATTTCCATCTTATTAGGAAGATTAAATGTTTTTTTAACTGAATTTGAATTTCTCCCTCCCCGAGGCAAGCGTTTGCTCTTATAATTCAATGCAATCCCTCCCTCGCTGTAATTCTCTCCGGTAGTCCACCAGCAGATGACAAACACCCACCTCCCCAGTGAGATGATAGTGAACTGTTCATGAACTTGTCATGAAAAGTTCATGAAATATTAGTGAACCATATTCATGAACAGCTCATACACAGCTCATAACAAAGTTGATGAACTGTTCATGAAAGTGACATGAACATTCAATGGCACTAGGGCAGTTCATGAACTACTCATGAAACTCCTGTGCTGGAATGGTTCATGAACAATTAATCGAATATGGTTTTAGGCAGGTTCATGAACAATTCATGAAATGGAGTTTTCAGTGAGTGTAGGGATATTCAACCAAGAACTGTTCATGAACATATCAAGAACTGTTCATAACAACTTCATGAACAGTTCATACCCAGTCACTGAATATAATTCAATGGCTGGCAATGAACTGTTCATGAACTGTTCATGTACATGAACTGTTCATGAACCATTGACTGTGGGTCAATTGGCAACCATAGAAAACAACAATTATGTCAATCACAATGGAACTTTACTCAAATTAACAAACAAACATAAATGTATACAGGTGGAGCACTACAATTAATCCTATCACTATTTGAAGCACAGTTCTTGATACTCAGCTGCACAAAACATTTTGTTACGGGTCCCAAAAGCTTGGGTACCACAGCAACAATAAATGATTTCTGTAGAAAACAGAAAAGTGCAGCAGCAATAATTATACACAGGATCCGGTTGATCGTCTGGAATGCTTCTTATTCAAAATTCAAAGTACACAGTTACATTCAAATAGCTGAACTTTACAAACATCACATTTCTCCATTTAAGTTATCTGTCTGTCACAGTCAATTACTGTATCTCAAGGAGAAATTCAACATAGTCAATATAAATTATTACATTACATTGCATTTAGCTGACGCTTTTATCCAAAGCGACTTACAATAAGTGCGTTCGACCAACAAAATACAAACTTGAAGAAAACAGAATCATAAAGTACATCAGGTTTCATAGAGCAAAAACATTTCAAGTGCTACTCAACTGGCTTTAGGTAAGCCAGTCCATAAGTGCTTTGTTAATAGTTCTATTGCTCGAAGTGGAGTCGAAAGAGATGAGTTTTCAGTCTGCCCCGGAAGGTGTGTAAGCTTTCTGCTGTCCTGATGTCAATGGGGAGCTCATTCCACCATTTTGGAGCCAAGATAGCAAACCCACGTGTTTTTGCTGATGGGAACTTGGGTCCCCTTCGCAGCGAGGGTACAGCGAGCCGTTTGGTTGATGCAGAGCGGAGTGCACGTGCTGGGGTGTACGGTTTAACCATGTCCTGGATGTAGGAAGGGCCAGATCCATTCGCAGCATGGTACGCAAGTACCATTGTCTTGAAGTGGATTCTAGCAGTTACCGGAAGCCAGTGGAGGGAGCGGAGGAGCGGCGTGGTGTGGGAGCATTTAGGAAGGTTGAAGACCAGACGAGCCGCTGCATTCTGGATGAGCTGCAGAGGTTGGATGGCACATGCAGGTAGACCAGCCAGGAGGGAGTTGCAGTAGTTTAGGCGTGAGATGATGAGAGCCTGGACCAGAACCTGCGTCGCTTTCTGGGTCAGCTGGGGACGCATCCTCCTGATGTTGTAAAGCGTGTATCTGCAGCAGCGGGTTGTAGCAGCTATGTTTGCAGTGAAGGACAGGTTGTTATCTATAAACACATAACGCTATCAAATAATACTTTCTATCAATATATCTATCTTTACCAAATATAACATATTATGGAGATCACATAAATACACTGTCAATGTTAATAAACAAAAAACAAGGCAATGTGCCTGCAAGACTGCACTCAGGTAAACAAAACATATTACCCGTGCGCAGCAGCTAACCTGCCTGCGAGCCTTCGCTCAGGTCACATTTACCCAGGCGCGGCTGAAGCCCGCGAAAATGGCATCTATTGTTGCTGACAGTTTAGTATTTTTAAAATACCGTTACTATGTCAAACATGCTCAAAACCTTCTGACACACTCTCCTAAACATCTCCAACATCATATCTAATTCACACAAGTTAACATCGATCATTTTCATTATGTACTGACCTGTAGGAAACAGAAAAGTGGAGCAGCAATAATTATACACAGGATCCGGTTGATCGTCTGGATTGCTTCTGAGGAGGGGGCGGAAGTGTCCCCCCTAAGGTAACCCAGATGTCACCGCTCACCTGCCAAAGGTTCCACCTTGGCGCTACTTACTCGTACTGCTTCTCAAACAGTACAGATAAACCATAAAATGATATGAATGTCACCAAAATAAATACAGATAATGTTCAGTTTCAAATTCACTATTGTTTTGTTTTAAGATTAAAAGTTTTAAAAAAGAAAGAAATGTTCAAATAGTAGATGAATATTCAAGAGGTCTTTAAAAACATCACACTGATCATCAAAAGTTCATAAAATGCTCATGAATATTCAAAAATATTCTGAACTTGCCACAATCATCCAAAATTCATGAAATGCTCATAGTCATGAAAAGTTCATGAAATACTCATGCAAACTTTTTGGGGTTTTAATTATAATGTTGTGATTGGCTGGATCATGAAAAGTTCATAAATTGCTCATAAAAGTCTGTCATGAGCAAAACAGGAACTTTATATGAATGAACAATGTTCATAAACATTTCATGAACTGCTCTTTAAAATGGTTCATGAGCATTTTAAGAATTTTGGTTCATGAACATGACAAGTGAACATATAATGAGTTGTTCATGAATGTTTCATGAGTGCTCATGGACAGCTCATAAAGTCATGAACTCCATCTCGCAGGGGCTCCTGCCTCTTCCAAGGGACGAGGGGACCGTGCGGCAGAGTTTCAGTTCAATTTTTTTTCGCCGGTCAACATGTCCGTTAAAGTTTAAATCTTCTGGACAAAATTAGAAAAGTGCCGGTCAAAGGTCTTCTTTGTTATTTATTGAGCTTTAAAACAAATGAATAACGACTCTATATAAGAATAAAACACGGAGGACGGAGCCTCTCTTTTCCTCCCCCTCTTCTGAGAGCCCAGCAGCTGATCAGAGCACGCTCCCCTCTCCTGCAGGCGGGCGTGGTCAGCTGCAGCTCATTTGCATTAAAGCTACGTCACCGAATGGGCTCAGAACAGTCTCATAATACACACATGCACACAGAAGGATTCACACTTGTATTTCCGGATCCACACTTGTGTTTTTCAATGCACACACAAATGTGTTCCGTTTCATATACGTAAATAAAATCCAAATACAGAAAAAAGTTTTACATAATGTATTTTTGATCCTCACATATTTGTTTTCTGTATAAAACCTCTGAACCTGCAAACACAAACCGCTTTCTGTGCATGGATCGCTGTGCATTCGTGTGTGGTTTTTTTGAGACTCCCCTGACGGTCAGCCGATTCGTACTTGTGATTTTTTCTATCTATAGCCAATCAGATGTCTCCTTCATTCTAAGCCAATCACATGAGCGCGCCCCCACGAGGGTATGATTTATTGCGTTCATGACACTTCATATACGCATTTTGCGCAGTCCGGTCAGCTCGCTAAACAGAGGGCGGAGCTTCAGGTGATTATGCAGAGCTGACTCAGACTCAGACTCAGCAGCTGATCTGATCTGATCTCTCTCTCGCGTCCGGTTATACTTCACTCGCGTTTATGTCCATATCGATCAGATCCAGCTCTCCTAATCGGCCTTTATAGAGAGAACCGATCAAACTATTAAGAGTGGATATCGGCCGATAATGACTGGCGGGGCTCCCCCGTTGACAGTTCACTGTCTAGCACTGGCTTCGTAGTGCACTGATCGATTAGGCTAAGCTAACCTGTAGCTGCTCCCTCCACACTCACAACAACTTCATACAGACATAAATAAAGCAGCTGTATTCGCCATACAGGAAACACACATTTAAAACGGTTTTGCCTGCCGTTTTGTGTGTACACAAGCATTCATCAATGGTTCGGAAAGTGGCGCTGTACCTTAATAATATAAAAGATTGTATTTGCGTGCATTTCCTGTTCGGAAAGTGGCGCTGTACTGAGAGTGGAGGTGTCCTGACATTAGCGCCTGCAGGCAGGCTCCATGGACCTGTCAGCTCCGGACTGCGCAAAATGCGTATATGAAGCGCTACGTCATGAATGCAATAAATCTACCCTCGTGGGGGCGCGCTCATGTGATTGGCTTAGAATTGAGGAGACATCTGATTGGCTATAGATAGAACAAATTACAAGTACGAATCGGCTGACCGTCAGGGGAGTCTCAAAAAACCCACACACGAATGCACAGCGATCCGTGCACAGAAAGCGGTTTGTGTTTGCAGGTGCAGAGGTTTTAAACGGAAAACAAATATGTGTGGATCAAAAATACATATGTAAAACTTTATTCTGTATTTGGATTTTATTTACATGTATATGCAACGGAACACATTTGTGTGTGCATTGAAAAACACAAGTGTGGATCCGGAAATACAAGTGTGAATCCTTCTGTGTGCATGTGTGTATTATGAGACTGTTCTGAGCCCATATTGCAAAAACAGGGCTAGAAAATAGCAAATAGAGCGAAATGAGGCTATGTTTGGTATTTTGAAAAAAAACTTCACAGACATGTTTTATATAGCTATGGCCCTACAATATAGTTGTCAAATATACAGATGTAGCGCTTCAGTTCAGACGCCTACCCGTGCAGGTCCGTGATCGGCACGGGGTGGGCCCCTGCTGAAAAGGAAAACCCCCCCGCAGGACTTGAAACGCCCCCTTGATAAATACATTTAATTATAATGAAACCAGCTGCAATGGATCATGGATCCACCAGGGGGAGTCGTGAAAAGCTGCCACACTGGAACTCATGTGAAATAAACAGCTGATCTACAGGTATCTGATATAGCGGATATTTGTTAAGATCCATATGTCACGGATAGGATCATATTCTGTGCTTAAGTAAGAGACATGTAATCATTTACTAAACATCACCATGTTTTTATTTAACAAAATAATGTTTAATTCACGTTGGCGTAAGTACAAAACCATTGCTATGTTTTTAGATCAGGAAATGCATCCAGGGTCAAACAAACGATTTTCAATCATCATCCTCACGATCATTTAATGTATCATATGTTCGCGAGTTGAAATGAATGCACTAAATTTAATCCACGTGAGTTGACAACAACAAAAATAATCGCTTTGTTTTTATATCACATCCGACAGGAGGAAAATGCAGCGGCTCTCACTACCGATCATCCTAATCCCACGGGCAAACAATAATATGTACAGTGTTAATAGTTTACTGTATTATTAGTGTCTAATATTACTGGAGATTTCGGAATGGTACAGGATTTTGATTCGGCTTCATATCGCAATATATTCCCGAAGTCTGAAATGCAAAAATGTCCCACATTAGGGCAATTCACCCTACATTTAATCATTCAAACAAAATCATATTTCGTTTCTTTTTAACGAAATAAATGTGGTTTAATCCACATAATTTACTGTGTTAATTGTTTACTGTAGTATTGTGCACATTACTTTTCGCTGCTTGTTGTACCTGGTTAGAAGCTAAACTGCATTTCGTTGTCTCAGTACCTGCAATATGTGCAATAACAATAAAGTTGAATCTAATCTTGAGCAGGAACAAATGTATTTAGGCTACTTAGTACATATCTGACATAAACAATTAAACACATTTGTGCATTCTTTAAACCGAGTCAAGCCGAGTCCGGAGGTGGCGGCACCTGATTGTTTAACTTGAAGGTGCCTGATGACATTTAATCATTCAAACAAAATCATATTTCGTTTATTTTTAACGAAATAAATGTGGTTTAATCCACATAATTTAGGCCTACTGTGTTAATTAGTGCGAATGCTGTTTACTCACACACACAAAGACACACACTCTCTCTCATACACATACACACACTCTCTCTCTCACACACACACACACACACACACACACACACACACACACACACACACACACACACACACACACACACACACACACACACACACACACACACACACACACACACACACACACACACACACACACACACACACACACACACACACACACACACACACACACATCTCTCTCCCTCACACACAGACACACACCGATGATGATGAATGATCAAGAGAAGATCAAGATTGAGGGTTAGAAGAGAGAGAGAGAAGAGAGAAGAGAGAGAGGGCGATCAAGAGAAGGGAGAGAGAAGAGAGAGAGGGCGATCAAGAGAAGAGAGAGAGTAATGTAACTTATTCCTAATTTTTTAATGTGCAACTCCTATGAAAATGTTCAAAAAGTGCTCAAACTTCACATGTGTGCTAACATTCCAGCCGTGAAGACATCTACGGCAACGTTTTGAGATTTCTTCAAATACTGTTGCCATGGCAACACAATGCTCACCATGAAACACGGTTTTCTCATAGCTTCAGTGAAAATACTCGAAATGGCCCAAAACTTCACAGGTTTGGTAACAATGCAGCCATCAACACATCTAAGAGTATTATGGGATGTCATCAAATGCCATTGCCATGGCGACAGATAATTCACCATCAAGTTAGTTCAAAAGTTTACAGTCAAATTATTCTTCTGCTTTCCCAAGCCTTTTTACTTTCTTTTCTCATCTTAATACAAATTCATTCACTACTACTTACATCTGATATTTAACTCCTTCAGCCTATTTTCAGCTGCAGAACCCATTCAACTATTACATTATTCAGCTATGTCAGGACATCAAGGCTATACATGTTGTTGTTTATACCTTTTTTTAAACCTTTTCTTTGAAATATTATGCTTTTTCTGCATTTTTTTAGCTAAAAGCAGCTACCATTCAGCTAATAACATTCAGCTTTTTCTGCATTTTCAGCTAAATTCAGCCATAAATGTTCACAGTTTACAGCATTTGCACGCATTTTCTGCAGGAAATGCATTTTCTAGTTGTTTACTGTAGTATTGTTGAACTTGAAGGTGCCTGATGCAGAGTCCTGCACGGGTCTGATTTTTAAGACCCGCTCCCGCGACGTGCAATACCGAACCCGCCCCGCTACCCGCACATATTGCCAATTAGTTCCGCAACCCGACCCGTCGGCACAAGATCCGCAACCCAACCCGAACCCGCATAGCCTAGCCTATATATGAGTAGTGAAAACGTGCAATTATTAACACATGCAGTTGCATATTTGTCTCAAAAAGCGTGGGATGTTGGTTCTTTTCTCCATCTAGGATGACACCAAAAGCCTCCCAGACGTTGGATTTCGCTCTTGAGGAAGTGTTATTGAAAATGCTGTATTCTCCGCTAGAGAGCTTCACCTTCAGCCATTTCGAATGTGGCACGCACAGCAGCAGATTGATGCGCTGCAGAGGTTATGATTATGCGCGGTCCCGCGGGGGAGAAGTCTGAGGATTTAAACATTAAACTAAATTATTATTATTTTAATATATTTATTATGCAATACCCGCGACCCGACCCGCGTCCTCTTTGTTTTACCCAGAACCGAACCCGGAAAAAAGCGTTTGAAAAAATACCACCCGCGAATCACCTTTTTTGCGGGTCACCCGATGCAGGACTCTGGCCTGATGTGAACATTTCCAGAAGAACTCTAGCTTGAATGGCCTTTGTATGTATACAGTAGGCCTACAGTACAGCCCAACCATGTACACCTTCCTTTTTTCCCGTCCAAAGTTTGAATTGGATAAAGGTAATGGTTATCGATGGTGCTTTTATAGCCTATTGTATAATAACTGTGTGATTTATATTGCTTTTCAAATGCATATATGGCCACCCATTTACACGGCTCTTCCCGTCAAGAATATGAATATAACTTAGGTAGATCACTTCTGCAAATTACATTTTAATCACACACGTCTCCCCACGTCTCCCCGTCCCAAAAATGATAAATAAAATAAAAAGAGGAAACAATTTTCAAGTTCAGTTTTCAACGTTTTATTTAAAATAACTGACATAACAGACACCATACTGTAGGCCAGGGGTAGCCAACACGGTGCCCGCGGGCACTTAGTCGCCCGCAGGGGCAACGTGAGTCGCCCGCCGGGCATGTTCTAAAAATAGCTCGCCAAGCAAATCCAAAATGTATAAAATACACAAAACAAAAAAGGAAATGTAATTAAAGAATCTACCCTATGCATAAACGAAACCTAAATCATAGCGAACTCTATCTACTTACTACAACTCTATAACACCCCTCCCCCACCCCCACAATGAATATCGACCAATCACGTTCTTGCTTGATTTGCGGGACCAGCGTTGCAGTCGGGAAGAAAACCAATGTGGCACCTCCCCGCTGATTTTCCTTCTGGCAGAATCTACACTACACATCAGCCCCATTGAACACAGCCTATCATGCAAGCCTATACAACACATGAGGGGCGGAGTTTTACTCTGTGTGTTGTAATTTATATATTTATTGCACTTGACGCACACACACGCATGGCGTAATTTCCACTGGGGACATGTCACCCGCACTTTTCGAAATCACCTTTGTGTCCCCACTTTACAAATATGTTTATTATTATTTTTTAATAATTTCCGTCATCGCCACGGAGGAGCACACAGCCTTTGTGAGCGAGCGAGACAGAGAGAGAGAGTGAGCGAGCTATGGAGGGAGGGAGAGAGAGAGAGACAGAGAGACAGAGAGAGAGACGGAGAGAAAGAGAGCTAGGGAGAGCACACCTTTATCTATTTAATATAGATAAAGTAAGAAATAATTCCAATGTGTACTATAGGACAGTAAAAAAAAACAGTTTAAAAGGGGAGTGGTTAGTAAAATATGCATAAAGAAAAAGAAAGAATGCTAATAGGTAACATAAGATAAGAATAAACAAGTTTAAATGATTTGTTATTGGTTGTGATCATATTCTAAAGATGTATGGATTATTGAAAATACAGCTCCCTTTCATGTGAGTGTTGAGAGCTGTATCCATCAATTCATGTTGTGCTCAAAGTGCACCAGATTGATGCATTTCACTTCAACATTTAAAAAAAAATCTTCCATGCATGCTCATGAGGCGGTGAGGACCCCCCTAGAGGAGGTGAGATCCACCCCCAAATAAAGCAGGTTAAATTAATTAAATTGCAAACATTTTCTTTTAGTAAACACTGCAAACGGGTCCCACAGACCCAAACAGCACACAAAGGTTAAAGGTCAGCATATAATAATGTTAAAATGTGCTAAATATATACACTGCAAAAAACAAAAAAAAGAGGAGTAAAAGTAGCCCTCGACTTGTTTTATTTTTTGAAAGTAGCCCTCACCCTAAAAAAGGTTGGTGACCCCTGCTGTAGGCCTATCTGCTGCGGAAACCAGCACGAGCTATTTCGGGATCTGTTTTTCGGGGGCTCCTCAGTCTCTCATTTACCCGGCTCCTTATCTTATGCCACTGGTCAATGTTCAGATTTGGGAACCAATTGGAAACATAGGACTCAATCTTTTTCAACCTCTTGACGGGAAAAAAGGAAGGTGTAAATGTTTGAATGATGAATAAACAGTGAGGAGGGGTACAGTATGAATACACTAGATATACACAGCAGCCCAGCCTGTGAGCAGTATGAACACCAATGAGCGCTCAGCTCGAGATACCAGCGAGTCGAGAGAGAGAATGATATCTGCATTTTCTCTTTTGGTTTGATTAGGACTCATCCTGGGGATTGTGTTTACAAACATTGACCAGACCGTTCACCAGCCCCCACCCCCCATGTTGCCTATGCTGTCCTGTGTTGCGAACTCTTTGTTTAAAACGAATTGGCCATCGGAATGTGTGGAGGAATTCATCCCCCAGTCTGTAGGTTTTTGTTTGCATATTATATATTATATTTACAGCCCTTAAGATACACTTTTGTGTTTAACAGCTGACCACCATGACATACTTTGTTTTAGCAGATTTCGCATGAGAGCAAAATATATAAATATGAGCATTAAATTATATGAATATGAGAACAAAATGCATGAATGTGTGAGTGACAATATATGAATGTGTGCATTGAAATATGATAATATGAGAGCAAAATGTATGAATGTGTGAGTGTAAATATATACGTGTGAGAGTGAAAATGTATGTATGTAAAAGGAGAATATATGTGTGTAAGAGTGAAAATATGCTGCATTTTGAATGTCCGATAGTCCACCATTTCCACCGGAAGTATCAAACATTTAATAAAAGTGAAAAACAATGAACAAGACATAACGTATTCATCATAATTAATTATATTTATTTCGTTTGGCTGTAGGATTTTTGACTTTGTTTAGAGCAGTGATCTTCTACTATATGAACATTTTGGACCCAAAATCACAAAAAAAACGTAAAAACAGATTTTGAAAATGATATTATTTTTCATATAGGTAACACAAACATACACAACGAAACCATTTAAAAGCTGGAAATATATACATGGGATGTCACTATGATAATGTGAAAGTTTGATTGAGGTAGCATGGGATTTCATTCTGATAAGGCAAAAGTGTTATTATAAATATAATACAAATATATATATATATATATATATACACATTATGTACAAAAATTTGTTTGTTCTGTCTTTATCTGTGCCACGCTTCAAAGCGGTTTCTGTCAACTACGACACAGAGGGCTACATCACAGGTTCCTCCTCCTCCATGTCAAAAAACAAGCTTAAAGCTTGACTCACGTTCAGAGTTCTCTTCATCATAGTTGAATCTTCAAAACTCTAAATCTATCTAACTATATCTAAATTCTCAATGTTTGTCTGTCACTTTATTTCAATCGCAGTCTCCCGCCGCCTCTCGTCGTCTCCCGCCGCCTGTCTTCGCCGCCTGTCTTCGCCGCCTGTCTTCGCCGCCTGTCTTCGCCTCTCTCCATTTCCCTCCGTCTCTCTTCGGTTCCCACCGTCCCTCTTCGTCTCTTTTCGTCTCGTTTCGTATCACTCCGTTTACCTGATTACCTCACCCCCTCCCTGGTAAATACATCCTGTTGAGCAGAATCTACAGTTTCCAGTATTTTCCGTTTCGTAAAATGATAAAATACGGCGAAGATATTAAAATATGTGCTTCCATTATTCATACTTCTGAAATATATCTGTATTAACTTTATATCATCGTATGTCCGTGTTTATTGGGTCTTTTTGCATGAAACAAAGACTGGCATATAGTTTCAAGCCAGTACATTCGACAGAAATACACATATATATCCTGTTGAGCAGGATCTACAGTTTCTAGTATTTTCCGTTTCGTAAAATGATCAAATTCGGCGAAGATATTCAAAAATGTGCTTCCATTATTCATACTTTTGAAATATATTAACTTTATATCATCGTATATCCGTGTTTATTGGGTCTTTTTGCATGAAACAAAGACTAGGATATAGTTTCAAGCCAGTACTTTCGACAGAAATGCACATATACATCCTGTTGAGCAGGATCTACAGTTTCCAGTATTTTCCGTTTCGTAAAATGATCAAATACGGCGAAGATATTCAAATATGTGCTTCCATTTTTCATACTTTTGAAATGTATTAACTTTATATCATCGTATCTCCGTGTTTACTGGGTCTTTTTGCATGAAACAAAGACTGGGATATAGTTTCAAGCCAGCACTTTCAACAGAAACACACGGCAATGTTGTCCGGACTGATGTTTTTATGCGGCACCGGCTTGAACAGGTCATGTGATGTGATCACGCTGGCGTGACGGTCGACTCCAAAGGGTTAATATTAAATACATATAAGTATTTTTACAACTTGTATTTAGAAATACTCTGTTGTAATTATTGATGCATAAATGTGTTCATCCATTCAATGTGGCATCTGCTATAATGGGGTTAATGCAGTGGCGAGCCGTGACTTTTATACCTAGGCCCTCTGACCCCCCCTTCCGTCGAAAGAAAAGAAGAGATATTACGTCACAGCGTATACTTCATCGGAATATCAAAACAGCGGCCCGGGGTGCAAAACGCATCAATGACAGCGACCACACAACACAACACCATTTATATAAACACCTATCATCACAGGACACCCACAGCCAAGTAACAATTAAAAATGAATTAAGTCGGCACGGCGGCCCACATTGAAAATATTACCTTTGATGATAAATCACTGAAACACAAAGTCCATCCTCCTGTCCTTTTGGATGAAGCACTTGCGGGTCATTCAGCTGATCCTTTGCCACTCCAGTTTATCATTGTAACTCACTCTTGAAAATGACTCGGTTAATAATTTCGCAACGATGTCATCACTATCAGTGACATGAGCCATCATGAACGAATTTATGCTAATCATAAATGTATCCATCATAAATCTATCAATTAGATTTATGATTCGAAAATAATAAAAGTATGGTAGACATGTGGATATTATCCAGCTGAACAAAACGTGCATTTATCTAACAGGTTCGTTTTCCACAGACCTTATTTCGAGCTATTTTCCAAAATCCTATGGAGAAATCCCATTGCTTTCTGTCGAGGGAATCCGAGCGCAGCTTACTTCCGGGTTTTTGGACGCGTCACTGCACCACTTGCATAGACCTCACAGTGGGCGGAACTTGTCATAAAGTCCGCGAAAATAAAGCCCGCCCATTTAGAGGGAAGATATGATTGGTCAATTGTACTGTCACTTGACATTACTCTCTCATTGAGTTACTATAGCTGGCCCTCTGTGAATGTAGAGAGGGACCAACAAGCTCTCCCGTCTTCACATAACTCGCAGAGACGGCATTTAACCCTTCACATTTCAACAGAAACTGAAAAGGCAGATTCGAAGGATTTATTTCTTTGGAAATATTATTTTAAATACAATTAAATCAAGTTATTTTGGTAAAACTAATGAAAAATGTAACAACAACAAAATATAAAAAATAATATTTAAAAAAAAATGTTTTTTTTTTAATGTTTTCAAATATTATTTTTTAGAATATCTTAGGCCCTCACATAGGGCCTAGAGGGGCCTGGCGGCTCGCCACTGGGTTAATGTATGATATTACTTAATAATACAATACATTATTATATATGATATGATAATTACATTTTAGTTTTATTCATTTCTTATTTCATAGTTTCTCATTATTATTATTTTTATCGCTCATCTTATTTTTGATTTTATTAATCTGTGTGAATCTGTGCTGTCCTGTTTTTCACTCTCACCCTGTTGCTGTTTGAACTACTGAATTTCCCCACAGGATTAATAAAGGTCCATCTTATCTTATCTTAATGTATAAGTTGATTTACTTCAATCTACTGTACTGTGTAAAAACACCCCAACAATATTACAAGAAATATACTGCATAAAGCAAACTATATACTTTATTTGATCTAAAATATTGATGTTTCTACAACACCCAGTTGTCTTTGTGTATTTTGTGAATGAAGCACCATCTCATGGTTAAATCCTGTAATTGAACACATTGGAAAATTGGGCAACGCTCTCTAGCAATTTGGCAACACCCCCAGCCACTGGCATCCGCTGGGCTTTTGACTGGGACACACCAATTTGAGTCTGATTTGGAGTGCTACATCTGTAGCATTATAGGTCCACTTTAAAGTGTGCAGAACTTTTTTTCTTCTACACTTGGTATCCCTGAAAGAACCATTACACTGGCTGAACAAAGACACCATCGACCATGACTATGCCCGGCGCCGTGGGAGGGCCAGGGAGGGCCAGGCCCTCCCATTTAACATTCCTGCCCTCCCCCAATAAACACGTTTTTTAAATTATTTATAACATTTAAAAAAAAAATATATTTTTATTTTTTAAATTATAAATAAATTGGGAACTTTAATGCTACGATGTATGTGATGTCAGATAGTAACTACATTTTTTTTTCGCAGGCTACGTCAAATAAATTCATGTGTCTGTTGTGATTTGTGATTTGTTCACATTTAGACCAATCACAGCGTCACACTCTGCCGCCTATTCTGGATTTGTTTATTGTGCATTCTGTAGACTCCCATTTCTGTTTGAATTACAAAATGGACATCAGAAATTGGCTTAAAAGGTCTAAGGATTTATTAAAACGAAATAGTGATGAAAGAACTGCAGACGATGCAGCTGCTGGCGACCCTGCACCTGCCGTGGCAGCAGCACGCCTTAATGTCACAAGCTTGACCTCGGCAAATCCCGGGGCCGAGTTAGCGAGCCCAAGCCTTGACTCATCAAGGCGGCCGCCACCAACGCTCCTTGTGCACAGCTCCTTGTGCCCCTACCATCACCACCTGCGTTGCCACACCCTGTACCACACCCGCCAGCATCCTCCTCCATGCTGGTGCCTCCACTACAGACGCTACCTTGCAGCACATCAACAGGTACTATTGGGCCAGCAACCGCTCAAAGACCAACAGCCCCAGATGATCTTGGGGTTAATAAATCCAACCAGGTGAAACTGGATCGTTATCCAGGGAGATTGTTTTCAGGAAAGAAGCGCACTTTTGCCACTGCAAACAACAGACCATGGCTTGAGTATTCGTTAAAAGCAGACGCAGCCTTTTGTTTCCCCTGTAGACAGTTTAACCTCCTAAGACCCAAGCTGTTTTTTTATATGCATTTTTTATTTCTCTTTGCTATTTGGGCTTATTGAAGCTGATAAGTATAAAAACTAAGTATCATCTTTTGACATGATGTACTTTTAGAGAAAAATGATGTCCACATATGGACACTCGTTCTGAATTTCCCAAAAAGTCATTAAAGTCACCTTTTTGTAATAGAGTGAAAAACTCTTTTATTTCCACCTTGAACACAGCAGTTTTTCCTGGCTGATTTTGCATGTATTAATAACTTATACACACATAATTTTGCATGTTTTGCAACATGTTTTCAACATCTGAGAGTAAAAACAACATGAAAACACTGCATTTTTGCTCCTTTTGTACTGTCACAACTACAGTACGGCTGAGCTGCTTAGCTAAACGTTATGCGGGTTGGATCATTTAACTGTCGCGGGCTGCGCCTGGGCAACAGCGCTGCTGATAGGATCCGACGTGTAGTGGTGGACAACTTGCTACAAAAATGTGACATTTTATGCTTGCAAGAAACTTTCTTACCAAAGCAGGACTTGGAAAGTTGAACTCTCTTAATGACAATTTTCACGGGGCTGGTGAGTCCACTACGGACCTATCTCTGGGAATAGTGAGAGGAAGGATAGCAGGGGGCGTGGCTATCCTGTGGCACAAAAAGCTGGACGCTGTCATTAATGTCATCAGGCTTGAAGTGGACTGGTGTATTGCTGTACAGATCAAAATGAATAGGAGTTTAGCATTCTCAATGTATATACACCATATGAGTCACAGCATAATGAAGATGAATACCTGAACAGACTTGCTTTTATACATTCTTTTATTGGTGATAATCATTCCTCCAGTGTTTATGTAGTGGGTGATATGAATGCTGACATATCAGACAAAAGGTCCTTGTTTGCTAAGCATATGCTACAGTTTTGTGATGATAACAATCTTATATTATCAAGCCAAATACTTCTGCCTACAGATAGCTATTCATATATAAGCGAGGCCTGGCATACAACTTCATGGCTTGACCATTGCATAAGCACTGCTAATGCCCATGACATTGTAAGATCAATTGAGATTGTGTATGAGGCATCAATGTCAGATCACATTCCTTTTATAATGTCACTAGATTGTGATAGTCTCCCTGAGATATCTCAGGAGGTTAAAAATGCCTGTACCACTAAAGTGGACTGGTCCAAGCTCACAAATGAGGATAGGCTATTGTACTATGGGAGAACTGATGTCCTATTGAGTGATGTATATCTACCCAAAGTGGCAACTCTGTGTGTTGATGTGGGTTGTAATGAAAGCTCTCACCGTGAAGACCTCTGTAACATGTATGATTGTATTGTGGGAGCTGTATGGGAGGCCAGTATACCGTGCTGTACCTACTCTAGGAAGAGACACAACGTCAAGCCAGGGTGGAATACACATGTGGCTGATCAATACGCTGAAGCCAAGAATGCTTTTGGGGCCTGGGTCCAGGCAGGAAGGCCCAGAGAGGGGCCTGTCCTGGATCTCAAAAAGCGTACACATGCTAGATAGAAATATGCAGTTCGTTATGTCAACAAACATACAGAAACATTGAGAGCGGACTCTATGGCTGAAAAGCTCCTTCATAATGATGTGACTGGCTTCTGGAAGGAGGTGAGAGCTCTGAACAGGGCCAGTACGTCATTACCGTGTACCATAGAGGGAGTATCTGGAGCCGATAACATAGCTGAGTTGTGGAGGCAACATTACTCTACTATACTTAATTGTGTTAAAAGTGACCCCTACAAAGTTGGTAGTGTTGTGAAAAGTGACACAGTGGGAATCACAGCTAAAGAGGTTTATCGAGCAATTGCACAGCTAGCTGATAACAAAGCATGCGGCTCTGACCGAATCACTGCAGAGCACCTTAAACTGGCGAGCCCGAAGGTTGCAGTTCTTCTTGCCATTTGTTTTACCGGCCTCATGACTCATGGTATGTTGCCAGACTCCATGTTGACTGTTACTTTGGTCCCTGTCATTAAGGACAAAGCGGGCAAGGTAGGGAGCTTGGATAACTATAGACCAATTGCTCTGGCCAGTGTGTTATCCAAAGTCCTGGAAAGAATTTTGTTAGATAGACTATGTTCTTATTTATGTACCTCAGATAACCAGTTTGGCTTCAAGGCTAAGCATGGTACTGAGCTATGCATCTATGCTTTGAAGGAAATGGTAGAAACATATAGAAGACAGAATTCCACTGTTCTGATTGGTTTCATTGATGCCTCTAAGGCTTTTGACCGAGTTAACCATCATAAACTGTTTTTAAAATTGAGACAAAGAGGCGTGCCCAACAGTATAATTAGGATCCTGGCTTATTGGTATGCCAACCAGAGCATGCGGATCAAATGGGGGAATGCAGTCTCGGCGCCATTTGGTGTTGGTAATGGAGTCCGCCAGGGGGCGCTCCTCTCACCGTGCCTTTTTAATATCTATATGAATGATCTATCAGATGATTTAAGTGTCTGTAAAACGGGGTGTGTGATTGGTAATGTGATTGTAAACCATCTTATGTATGCCGATGATCTGGCAATTGTTTCTCCTAGCAGTGCTGGTTTTCAACAGTTGCTAAATGTTTGTTCTGATTACGGAGTCAAATTTGATGTTAAATACAATGCTAAGAATTGCGCTGTAATGATCTGTAGAGCAAAAGGGGATAAGAACCTTTGTTTTCCAACATTCTATCTGTCAGGACAGGTGCTGTCTGTTTGCTGTAACACTAAGTATCTGGGACACATCATCACAGATGAAATGGCTGATGATGATGACGACATGTATAGACAGCGGCGTGTCTTATATAATTCTCTTGGTGTTCAGATAAGGTTAAGGTGAACCTCTTTAGAGCTTATTGCACTCCTCTCTATACTGCCCCCTTGTGGGTCAAGTATAAGAAGGCGAGCCTCCGGAAGCTCCAGGTTGCATATAATGACTGTTTGCGTATACTGCTTAGAAAACCAATGTGGTGCAGTGCAAGTGAAATGTTCTGTAATGCACGAGTCAACACGTTCCATGCTCTTTTGAGAAATCTAATGTACAAATTCATCTGTCGATTGAATGTTTCTCATAACTCTGTCATTATGCTGCTTTCAAATCCGTGTTTCAGTGCTGTACGATACCAGTCACCTCTGTGGAAACATTGGTATGGCTGCCTTTTTTTAGTTTGTATTTGAGTGTTGTATGTTTTGTAATAATGGACCAAGAGTCTCTTTAAATAAAGATGATGATGATGATGATGAGTACGGCTCATTTAAAACACTACAAACAGTTGCAGGAAGATATCATATGCCGGTAACAAAATATAAAACATTCAAAGCATTTTGCATTGTCACTGTTGCATCTAATAATACCACATAGGCTACTATTGTATGTGTTTTGAACATCATTGTGAAAAAACAAAACAAAATGAAAAAAAACTAACATTTTTG
Source organism: Pseudochaenichthys georgianus (assembly GCF_902827115.2). Taxonomy (NCBI): domain Eukaryota; kingdom Metazoa; phylum Chordata; class Actinopteri; order Perciformes; family Channichthyidae; genus Pseudochaenichthys; species Pseudochaenichthys georgianus. The sequence goes on from NC_047512.1 coordinate 36,086,702, forward strand.
CCCCCTTTGGACAGTCACAGTTACAGTATGGCTTATGTGAAATGTTGCATTGGTCATGTAAAAAAATAAATAGGAATGCCCTTTTCTTTAGGAACATGTACACACCTATGTGTGAAAGGCTGTGTAACAGTTGCGATCGCCTTGCAAGCACAAGAACACTTTGCAGGTCACACAACACACTCGGGTTCTTCCAGTGCAGCCTGCTACCCTGCAGCGCGCCGCGTTCTTCAGGCTGATCTGTTAACATGTAATCTCTTTGCGCCTATACTACAGGATATACGGTAGTCTAGGTTGCTCTCTTGAGGCTGTGTAACGCATGCGCAGTGAGTCTGTGTTAGACCTGGAGCATGAGGTCCACTGTTCGTTAATGGCTCTGTATTGGTGTTATGTACGTTGATGGAATAAATCAAGTTAACAGAAGATAAACGTCGTGTTTATTTGTAGTAGACTAACATTGGTAGCAGAGGATGGTTAGCAGAAGATGGCTACTGCTAACTACAAAGTTCCACCGAAGTTCGACGAATCCCGACCATACGAGTGTTGGAAAAATGAAATCGCCATTTGGCAGCTGGTTACTGAACTTGATAAGAAGAAACAAGCCCTCGCCGTTGTCCTGGGGCTGGAAGGAAGGGCAAGGGACATCGCCATGGAAATACCCGCTGTGGATTTGAACAACGACAATGGTATGGACACACTGCTAGCAAAACTAGATGGCATGTTTCTCAAAGAAGAGAGAGACCGCGCATACGATGCTTACTCTTTTTTTGACTGTATCAAAAAGGAGAGCTCCGTGTCCATGGCGGACTATGTGATTGACTTTGAACAGCGATACAACCGAATGAAAAAGTACGACATGACTCTTCCTGACGCCGTGCTAGCTTTTAAACTTTTGGACACGGCTTGTCTAGACGAGAAAAATAGACAAATGGCGCTGACTGCGTGTACAGATTTAACGTTTGCTGCAATGAAGTCCGCGCTGAAGAGGATCTTTGGGGGGAGAGTGCAAGGCGGCACATCAAACGGAATACATGTTAACGATGAAGCGTTATTCACAGAGCAACGCTCACAAGGAAGATTCAGACGTCCAACAACGCAGCAGTTTGGACAAGTTGGACAACAAAGGCAACAGTCACAGGGTACCAACCCACTGGATAGGTTCGGTAAGAGATCAAAATGTGCTATATGTCAGAGCACGTTCCATTGGGCTAAAGACTGTCCTCACAAGAGTAGCGAACAAGTAAAGCTAACTGAAGATGGAACAAAGGTAGAGGAATGTGACATTACACTGTTTACTAAAGCCTCACTGTCTGAATCAGAGGTATTCCTAACGGAGTCTTTAGGGACGGCTATCATTGACACTGCATGTACCCGCACAGTGTGTGGAGAAAAATGGTTGGACAGCTTTGTCGCTGATCTCAGTCAAAGTCAAGTGAACCAGATTGTGAAAAGTGAAACTCCAAGCTCCAGACCATTCCGTTTTGGAGATGGAAATATAGTGCATTCCTCCAGAATACTGCACCTGCCTGCCAAAATAGGACAGACAAAATGTCGAGTGGAAACTGAAGTAGTCAAAGCTGATATCCCACTACTTCTGAGTAAGACTTCACTGAAAAGGGCAGGAACAATCTTGGACATGGAGAATGATAGAGCTGTGATGTTTAAACAGAATATCCCTCTTGAACTCACCAGTTCAGGACACTACTGTATAGATATCAGAGACAAGGACACAGGATTGAATCAAATTGAAATGAAAGATGAGGTCCTTACAGTCACAGAAGACAGCCAGAATGAAGATGAGGTCCTTACAGTCACAGAAAATATGACCTCAAATGAGAAACACAAAGCTCTCCTGAAACTACACAAACAGTTTGGTCACGCCTCCGCAGAAAGACTACAGCGACTCCTCCGCAGTTCGGGAAATAAAGACAAAGATTGTGACACTATTTTACAACAAATAGTACAGGAATGTGACATATGCCAGAGATACAGCAAGACCAAGCCGAAGCCTGCTGTGGGCTTGCCTCTGGCTTCAGAGTACAATGAAACGGTGGCAGTGGACCTGCACGAGTTGGAACCAAGTTTATGGTACCTCCACATCATTGACCAATTTACACGTTTCAGCGCTGGAAGCATTGTGAAAACAAAGAACTCCTCTGTGATGGTGAACTCTTTCCTTCATACATGGATCAGTGTCCACGGCCCACCACGGAGAATTTACAGTGACAATGGAGGAGAATTCAACAATGCAGAGTTCCGTGACATGGCAGAGAACTTTAACATTGAGACAAAAACCACGGCTGGATACAGCCCCTGGAGCAATGGGCTACTGGAGAGACACAATCAGACCCTCACCAACATCATCCAGAAGGTCAGACGGGAAAATGGATGTGACTGGCAAACAGCCCTAGACTGGGCTCTCATGGCTAAGAACAGTATGCTCAATGTGCACGGCTACAGTCCTCATCAACTGGTGTTTGGCCAGAACCCCAACCTTCCTTCTGTACTGGTTGATAAACCACCTGCCCAGGATGGGGCTGTTGTTTTTGTGAGGCATGGTGGTTGTCTAGTGAGAGTGCATCACTCTAGGCTTTCCAAGGTGAACACAAAGGTTAATGAAGAGCAAATGGTACAAAATGATGCTGACACAGAAGCAGGAAGTGAGCAAGGTATAAACAATGCAACTGGTAGTTTAGACAGTGAGCAAAATACAGAGAATGAACAACAATTCGGTGACAGGGAAGCCAATACAAGTGAAGCGATCGATCCTCCAAATACTTTGAGTAGCGTAACACAAACTGAAATGGCGCATAGGCCTAATGCCCATAATAATCCTGCCCCTTCTGCAGGTGTGAGTTTAAAAACAGGACAGACTGTAACATATATGAACAGAGGTGACAATACTCTACTTAAAGCAAGAGTCTTAGGGAGATCAGGCAAGGCTACGGGGAAATATAAAACCTGGTATAACATGCAACATCTAGAGAATGATGGTAGTGATGGGCAAAAGGAATCAATTGATATCTCACAGGTTGATAATCTCAACATTGAAACAGAAGACAGAGAAGCTGATGTACTTGTAACCAAAGACATCTCATTTGATGCAGCTAAACAGGAAGAAATAAAGAACTGGCACAATAATAATGTATATGAGGAAGTTGAAGATGCAGGGCAGAAATGCATTTCCACCAGATGGGTTTGTAGTCTTAAGGACACTCCCAAGGGTATAGTGCCTAAAGCCCGACTGGTTGCCAGAGGTTTTGAAGAGCTGAATATTCAAGATTTACCGAAAGATTCCCCTACATGTGCCACAGATTCACTTAGACTTATGTTATCAGTGATATGTCAAAACCAGTGGGAAGTCCATTCTATGGACATCAAATCTGCATTCTTGCAAGGTATGGAGCTATCCAGGGATATTTATATCCACCCCCCTCTAGAGGCAGGATGTCAACATGTTGTATGGAAACTAAAGAAATGTGTATATGGTCTTGCAGATGCATCACTATATTGGTACAACAAAGTGAAGGAAATCATGCTGAGTACTGGTGGTAGAGTGTCACAGGTGGATCCGGCAGTCTTTTACTGGTTGGATGAGCAATGTAAGGTCACTGGGGTGCTTGCGTGTCATGTAGATGATTTTCTTTGGGCAGGCTCATCAAACTTTTCATCCAATGTGATCCCCCAACTGCAGTCTGCATTCAAGGTTGGGCGTGAGGAGCATGAAAAGTTCTCCTATGTAGGAATGGATTTGGTAACTGTTAACGGTGAAGTTCAGGTACATCAACAAAGTTACATCGAGAACCTGGAGCCTATTCCCATACAAGCAAGTCGGGCCACACAGAGAAATGAACCCCTCAACGAAACTGAGAGAGAGCAGTTACGATCAAAAATAGGACAGATCCTATGGGTTGCTAAACAGACAAGACCTGATGTAATGTTTGATTCATGTTGTTTGGCTTCTAATATAAAAGGGGCAACAGTACAGTCTGTTCATGATGCTAATAAGATCATCCGTAAACTAAAGTCTGAAAAGGTGACACTTAGATTTCAACATCTGGGAAACAGTGATGCTTTGAACTTGATAGTTTTCAGTGATGCTTCATTTGGAAACCTCCCAGACGGAGGCACACAGGGAGGTACTTTTATAACACTTATGGGAGAAAGAGGGAAGTTTTCCCCCCTCTGTTGGCATTCAAAGAAAATCAGACGAGTGGTTCGCAGTACCCTGCAGGGGAAACTCTTGCCATGTCAGATGGGGTAGACAATGCAATTTTTCTAGCCACACTATTTTCTGAGCTCACTACTGGAAATGCTGGACTGAATGCACCCCCTGTACTCTGTGTGACTGATAACCACTCTCTGTTCGATGCGCTCAAGTCCACAAAACAAGTCACAGAGAAGAGACTCAGGTTGGAAATCAGTAGCATTAAGGAGCTCATACAGAGCAAGAGGATCAAGCAGGTGCGTTGGTCAGACACAAAATCTCAGCTCGCTGACTGTCTCACAAAAAAAGGAGCTTCGGCTCTTGTGCTCTTAAAAGCACTCAGTGAAGGACAATGGGATCTGGGTTAAAGTGTCTGTTGAAATGGAACATTGAAAACACCTTTGTTTATGTATTTGTTTCTTAAATGTTTCCCTAATTTATGTTGACTACTCAGGGAATTTAAACATTTTTGTTTTAAGTCACTGTATGTTTGTTTTATGATTCATGCAATGTAAAGTTATTTTTGTTTAGTTTATTTCTTTAAAAAGATAGAATGAGATTGTTAACATGTAATCTCTTTGCGCCTATACTACAGGATATACGGTAGTCTAGGTTGCTCTCTTGAGGCTGTGTAACGCATGCGCAGTGAGTCTGTGTTAGACCTGGAGCATGAGGTCCACTGTTCGTTAATGGCTCTGTATTGGTGTTATGTACGTTGATGGAATAAATCAAGTTAACAGAAGATAAACGTCGTGTTTATTTGTAGTAGACTAACAGATCATCTCTGGGAGATGGGCATTCGCCCTCCTGCGGACCGAGACATGGGGCACTGCCGTCACAGGACGTTTCTTCCCTTGATTTGAGTTGTCTTCTTCCTCTGACTGTTCAGAGAGGTCTGCATCGCTTCCTTGACCGTGATGCAGGGCCAAGAGGGTCGTAGCCATTTCCGTACGGAACTCAAGGAACTGCATGATGCTCTTCTTTGGTGCAGCACATATTGCGAGGTCTTTGCGGTAGAGTAGCCAGCTGTTGGCTAAAGCCAGATCCGTGAAGTGCATTAGCATCCGCATCGTCCACTTCTTAGTACGGGCGCTCATGCAATAGTAGCTAATCATTCTATCGATCAAATCAACTCCACCCATCTTGAGGTTGTACTCACGGACAATGCTTGGTCGCGAGACAGTCACATAGTGTTTCAATTTCTTGTCCCAGAGCTGGCAGGTGTCTTCAGACTCTGTGCCATGAACAACAGACATCATCAATACTGGTTTGTTGTCGTACCACTTCACTACACACAACTTTCCGTCTTCAGTGGAAAGTTCTGATGAGGTACCTCTTCCTGTGTTTTTCATGGTTTTGTCAGAGGGTAGCTTCTCCTTCGCGCCAGCGAGTCGGTTCTTCATTATCGTACCAGTAATGTACATCTCCTTCTTCATCATTTGTTCCACACATCGGATGCTTGTGAAGAACCGGTCACAATACACTTTCGTGCCACGATGCACAGTTTGACACAGACGAGACTAAGCCTCCCAACCCCAGGCCCACCTCTTCTTCTTCGACCTGCTCAAGCAGTGCACCTTTACCTTGATACAGATCATAGTCCAGCACAATGCCATCTGCTGTAGCACAACCGAAGTTCTTGATGCCAACTGGGTTTGGCTTCATTGGCAGATATTGTCTGTATGGACAGGCTCCTGTGAAAGGAATCATCTGCTCATCAATAGATGTGCATTCAGGTCGATTCTGAGACTTGCAGCCTTGCAGAATCCGATCCAGAAAAGGCCTCACCTTCCAGAATTTGTCCCTCTTCCTCAGATCTTCTGGCACATCATCATCAATTAGCACTTTTATTGATCCCCTCAGTCTGAAAAATCTGTCGCGCGTGAATCTGTCAGTGATGGCAGTGATTCTCAAGGCTTTGGACCAGTACATCCTGATTGTTGGGTATCGGATGCAGGACATCAAAATACAGGCACCAAAAAAGTGGTAAACCTCATCTACAGAGGTGTTGAATGGGTCCCCACTCCTAGACAGTGACATAGCATTAGAGCAATCTGAAATCATTTTCATCAAATCTCTATCTATATACTTACGTTAATAACGCGTTAACGCAAAAAAAAAAATTAACGCCACTAATTATTTTAACGCGATTAACACATGTGTATTTTTTTTCCTCGGCCGCCCCGTAGTATCAGAGCGCATCGAGTTTAATATACCATCTACAAGCTGATGCTGACAGCCCCGCTCCTGCCGCCCGCTTGTGGCAGACCACACTTCCACGCTCACCGGCAGGCACCGACTGGCTATTGGGAGGACCGGGAGGGTGTGTGTATGTGTGGCCCGAGCGAGCGAGAGAGAGACCTTACGTGCATTGTTGTTGTTAGCATCTGGTGCTAGCTAGCTGCGCTAACGGATATAAGGAGCTGTTTAAATGAAAACAGAGGAGCGACATTTCGCCACAACTGCGCCGAGCACTTGATTTTATGCAGGAAGCCAGACAGTGGGACATTGTACGAAAAGTCAGCACACTCAGCACGGATAGTGCGCGCAACATGATTGCAGCGTCCAGGCAGCTCCCGTTCGAGCATATGCCTTGCGTTGCACATAGCTCCAACGATCCATCACCCACACACACCCACACACACACACACACACACACACACACACACACACACACACACACACACACACACACACACACACACACACACACACACACACACACACACACACACACACACACACACACACACACACACACACACACACACACACACACACACACACACACACACACACACACACACACACACACACACACACACACACACACACACACAGTATTGTAGTATTGAATGAGAGAGGTTCCAGGTTGAATTGAGGCGAATATTTGTAATGTTCAGAGGTTGTTGTGTTTAATAGTCATGAGAATATTTGTCATTGCTCAAATTATAATAAACATTAGCATAGAGCATATTTGTCCACTCATATGTTTATAAGAGTATTAAAAACTTGAAAAATATTCCTCTAAGGTACATTTAGAACAGATCAAAAATGTGCGATTAATTTGAACTATGGACCATCATGTGATTAATCGCGATTAAATATTTTAATCGACTGACAGCCCTAATTGTTACCCATGCAAGCAATTCACTGAGGTGTATTGGTGCATAACGTAGTTGAATCTGAGTGGACGTTTATATGAAATTTGAAAATGTACCCTCAAGGCATGCTAAAATAATAACAATTACCTTTATTGGGCTGTCCCTGAGTGCTTGGTCCTGGTGTTGGCTCTTCCGAGTCATCATCGGAGCGATCAGCCTCGATCTGATGAGTTTGACGGCGCCGTCTGGGAGTGCGGGATGAACCTGTATCTGTCCCTATCCCTGAACCTGTCAACAAGTGTTGTAAATAAGCATTTTGCTTCCTATCCTTCACCTAACCCTGAGGCCCTGCCTAAAATAAAAAAATATCCACTGGGTCTTGGCTAACCATTAGTTGCACCACGGAGACGTTTACATCCTCTGCTGTGCTCAGTGGGCTGAGGAATGGGGTCCTCATCATCACTACTGTCATCCTCATCCTCACTGCTGCTTTGCTCCTGTGGTGGGGGTTGATAATTGGCATCCAGGATGGGATCATCGTTGTCAGACAAGTCTTCCAAATCTGAGTTGTCTCCATCAATTAACCCAAGTAGCTCCAATGCTCTTTGCACAGAAAAACGCTCTGGAAATAAAAACATGAAAAAATCAAATACAAACGAATGTCATTTATATATGTATGTATGTATGTATTTCTTTGTTATTTATTTCACTGGGACAATGTACAGCTTTTCAACTGCACCAGAGTTAGCTATAAACAACTCTAGCTATTAGCTATAGCAAGGCACATTTGTACTAGCATATTAACATTTTCAACACAACTAATTTATGTATGTATGTATTTAGTTATTTAATTGTTATTTATTTCATCGGGACAATGTACAGCTTTTTAGCTGCACCAGAGTTAGCTATAAGCTATTTTACTTGTGCACATTTTTTACTAACATATTAGCATTTTCGACCAACCTAAGTCCCTATGTGTACATACGTGTACATCATGTTTAGCAGCATTCCAAATTGTTATTTTTACACATTTTTTGTCAAATTTGCATGTCATGACAAACGTACAATGCTTTGATAAATATCTAAATCAGAAAAAGCCTTGAAATATGATAGGACTTCTTACCTTGTCGAGGTTTGTATTTGGAGCTGCCACTTGAATTATCCCTTGTGTTTGCCGCCTTTTTTAATTTGTACCGTAATTTGTGGCAGTGTAAGTGCCCACATACGTGGCCATGAGGCCCCAGTTCAGCAGAATTAACGACTGTGGTCATATGACCAAAAATGTGATGTCCACGCATGTGTACGCCAGGCCCTAACTACGTCTTCATCTGATGCGGCTTTTACTGTCAAAGGTTTTTGCTACTGGAAACACGCATTACAGACTGATAAAGGACTGCTAAGGCATGCCGCGTCAAAAGAACACATTTCATGTGAGACTTTGTGGAGAGAGAGAGACGGATACGCGAGGAAACAAATAAGGAAATTAGTACTTTGGTGCAGATCAGCTGGCACGGAACCGTTATTACGTGTCAGCTCAGCTGTCGTTGATATTATAGCTTTGTTAGCTGTCAACCAACTCCCTCTCAGAGGTGACCACGATTCACTCCACAGCATATCCGAGTCAGGCAGTGGGCTCTTCCTTTCGCTGTTTGAGTATACGCTGCACAAAGATGCAGAGTTGGCCAAAATAATGTTCTAAGTTAGCTCGGCTGAGCGAAAGGATGCACCTGCATAGGAAAATAAACCATGCCCAAGGCGGGCTAAACTGTTCAACGTCTCTGTCACTATTTATCTTCGAGTGCAACGATGAGGAAGCTGCCATCCGTAACCAGTGTGCCTTGCTCCTGATTTACAGTGTTTGTGCTGCCACGCACACAATGTTTCAAAAGTGGTTTCTATGTTGCCCTTTATTTGTGTATGTAATTGCGATAAGTGTGCATCTTTACGCAATGCTGTTGACTTTGCTGTTTGATATATATTGTGCCGCAGGCCCGCAGCACATGACGGTTTTGTGTGCCCTCCCTTGAAAATCATATGCCCTCCCTTTAAATTCGTTCTGGCGCCGGGTCTGCCATGACGAACAAGTGCCAGACCCGCCAACTACATCTCGACCTAAGAGTGGCAAAAAGAGTTACAGATTTCCTTAAGGACTGGTTATAGGATCTGCTCACTGTTGATTCACACTACTGCAGAAGCACAGCGACCTACAAAGACAAAGAAGTTCCTTCACCCAGGCACAACCATCTCCCAACTACATCGGGAATATCAACAGGCAGCTGCAACTGCTGAAGTTGACGCTCTGCCAATCAAGGAGAGGAGGTTTCAGGACCTTCCGTCCATGACATATGTCATGCCCGTCGTGTCAGTTTTTTGACAATTTGCCACATAATCACTCTCACACTCACACACACACACACACACACACACACACACACACACACACACACACACACACACACACACACACACACACACACACACACACACACACACACACACACACACACACACACACACACACACACACACACACACACACACACACACACACACACCACACACACACACACACACACACACACACACACACACACACACACACACACACACACACACACACACACACACACACACACACACACACACACAAAGATGATTGAGAAAGAACATGCAGTTTGACCGAGAGGCATTTCAGTGCAGAATACATTTTTATTTATTGGGCACAATTTCCACACTGAGGGTTCTTCACTGGCGTGAGGCGGGGTCTGTTGTTCCCTCAGCCACCAGAAAACAGCTCCAGCTGCAATACCCCGGGAAGCCCTCTTCGGAGTAAATACCCTGCAACATTCCTCGCCGTCCACTTCCCCGGTAGCCTGTGCCAACGTCTTTATAAAGGTGGTCGCATTGACAGACAGGGCAACAAGGAGATAAGATTATGTACAATGAATTCAAATAGTAATACAATGACTATTAAAGAAGCATTTACACTGAAGACAGAACTTCAGGCTACTGCTGATTTAATGTACCGGACAGACAGATCATATTGAAATGCTTTTGACATCCTTTGAAGTTTAATGAATGACCATAATTAATTATCAGGGTTGAGAAATTTACTTTTTTTTTAAATGTAGTAGGTTACAGATGACTAATTACCCTGTAAAAATGTAATAAGTAATGTAACTGACTATGTAACTATTTGTATTGATATTCTAATGTGAAAGGTGGGGTATGTAATTGATTTCAGAAACACTTTTTGTTATATTCCATGGAATGCTCTTAACATCCCAATAGCAATGAATATATTAAATGCTTTGACAATAAATACATAAACAAATGTCATCTGTGGAAGCACGACCAATCATTTTGGCCGGCCCGGCTAAAATAACTGGATGGCCTACCTGCCTGTCAGCCTTCCATCTGTGCACAAACTTATCTTGTGCCCTCATTGGTCATGTGCGCGTTCGTGTGTGTTGGAGGAGGGGCTCTGTAAGGAAGTGGCCGATTTTTTCCAGTTGTGTATTTAGCACAAAATCTCAAAATTGACCAGTACTTGAAAAACGATGTTTTTGCCTGCCGTGTCTCGCCTTAAGAGCATTCCATGAAATATAACAAAAAGTGTATCTCGAGCCGGTTTCTCAAACTTACCTACCCCACCTTTAATGTAGGACACCTAGTAGAGCTTGCCAAAATCACGCTACAGTTTCATTAAACAAATAATCAAATATGCTAACAGTTTATTTTGCCGAAAGCTATAGCTAACGAATAATTGTTTTTAGTGCCTTTAATACGGTTAGAAGCTATCAGAATGTAGCAGTGGCCGCAGAATTATTATATTAATTTAACAGTTTGGTTTAAACCGTTAAGTCCGACAACGCCACCCTGGGAATTTCACCCAGGGAAATGTGACGAGTTTTAAGTCACTAGGACACACAGGTTCGGTTACTCATAGAATAAGAGACGTGGTTCAATTATCAAAAATAGAACAGTTAATTTATACAATAGTAAAAATACACTTTATAAAAACCGTCACACAGGGCTATATCCAAAAGGGAGAGAACCAACAAGGGGGGCTGAGGCTTACCAGTGGGGGAGAGGGTCAACAAATGAGTAGAGGGATCCCACAAGAACAAACTTAAGTCACCCCGGTCACACGTGTTCCACACCTCACACAATCACACGGAGAAAAGATCCAAAAACTCGGGGGAAGCACAGCACATGGAAAGGGGGAAGCCACCACCTCGGACACCAATACCACCACCTTCAGCTCTCAGTAACTAAAACAGGAAAACAATGGAAAACACAATAAGTGGGGGACAAAAACACAGAATGACTCAAAATGAAATAAACCAAAATTAGCCGCAGCCATACGGGTAATCATGCGGCATAAACAAAACTATGCAAAAAAAAGCAAAGAAAGAAAACCTAAACCAAAATCATATAAACAAACAATGAATTGAGCAAAGAAAAATAGGAATAAACAAATAAACTATTAATGAAAAGGAACAAAAGTAAACAAAATAGTTTGAATTGGTGAAGGAAATAATAACTAAACAGAAGGAGTTAGCCCAGCAGTCCAGTCACTAAAATCCCACTTAGGGGAGCGGACCATAGTGCAGAGTAGGCCACGCTAAACCGGCCCAAACACAGTAGCCAAAAGCGAACAATCTAAGTAGTGTCCAGTAGCACAGGATCAGTAGGGCAGGTGATGATACTGCCGTAGGCAATGCCAAACCGGACCAGACAATCTACTAGCACTTAGCAGCACACAGGATCAGCAGTACGGGTGATGACCATAGACTGTATATATAAATGGACGTAGGGTCCGTGACGTCACCCATAGGATTCTGCAGAGTTGCCGTGAAGCCCTTAGTTGGCGGAGTCGGCCACTAACGGCTCGACAGCGACGTCAGAGTCTAACTCCCGCCTTCTCCCGCCTGCTCCAAATAAGGGCAAAGAGGCGGTGCTGAGGCGGAGCCGAGGTGGGACAGGGCGGGACCTGCTGCCACCGAGCGTGACGTTCCAGACCTAGCTCAGGCTAAGAAGCTAAGCTAACATGCTCTATTCAGTATTAAGCTAACAACCTATGCTAACAACCCAGCTTGAGGTCACTGCTCCTCGTTCCCGGCATATTCTGAAGGTAAGATACCCTGTAACTTTACAAAACTTGTTCTTTTGATTTAAATGTTCTTGAACCTACACTATACAATTGTTTTTTAAGTGCTTCACCGTTTTTCAAATATAAATGTCATTTGTAACTAAACTTTGTAAACTAGCAGAGATATGGCCAGTGTTGCGTGAATTAAATGTGATTAATGAAATATGACTGTAGAAAAAGAAAGGTGCTTTTATATTGATTAAACCATTTTTATTTATTTCAGCATTAAGAAAAATGAAGATGACAACCTCCTCCACGCCAAACTGCACAACCTGTAAGTTGATGGTCCTGGCTTACTTTACATGACTTCAGATGGTTGACATTACACACAAACATACTATACATATACATGTGTGCACAATTGTAGATAAACAGCACACAGTATATAAATATATATATATAAACTGTGTGCTGTTAATCTGTTTTTTGAGGTTTTGCTCTCTTGTTACTTTTAACCATACAGGTGTGATTTCATAGTTATTTTGCATGTTATTGTCAAAGGAACAAAATGAGAAACCCTTTATAATTGATTTGATATTCCTCATGATCTGAAGCATTTGTTGCTCTCATTTATTTTCCTCCCATAGTGACTGTATGGATAATCGGAGACAGCTATGTCCGGCATGGAGCCCAGAGAGCTACAGAGACCATCGGCAGCAACCTTGGCCTCGACCTGAGGGTGTGCTGGTTCGGTTGGGGTGGACTGCGCTGGAGAGGTGTCCTCCCTTTCTTTTCCTACTCCCTGCGAGGAAGAGCAGTCCCGGATGTCCTCCTCATCCACTGTGGCGGCAATGACTTGGGGGATGTGTCCAGTGTTCAGTTGCTGAACCAGATGAAGGAGGACCTGCACCAGCTTCACCATCGGCACCCTGGCATGAAGATCATGCTCTCCCAGATGAACCAGAGGCGCCGGTGGAGGGCTGGTGCAAATCCTGTCAAAATGGACAAGGCCCGGAAGTTTGTTAACAGTGTTATGGCTACTTTTGTTCATAGCCTAAATGGTGCCATTGTTGACCACTCCAACATTAGACATGACAGTCCTGGGCTGTTTTTGCGAGATGGAGTTAATTTCACCCCTTGGGGAAATGATATTTTTTGTAAAGTCACTAGCCAATTGCCTGAAAGACCACCTCCAAAGACTGTGAACTGCTAAAATGTCAGTATCACTGTCTTTGGATTTGGCCTTTAGAGTATGTATTCTAAGGCCCTTGCTAAGCCCAGACTGTCATGGCTAATGTTGAGTTAGATATTACATCTGTAGCCATAACACTGTTAACATGGCTGCTCTTCCTCTTCCCCACATCCCACCCCCCCCTCTTCCCCCAATGGACTCTGCAGCTCTCCAGGCCCATGCTGGGCATGGCTGTCTGTCAAACCTTTTATTTTGTATTTGTTATGATGTTTTTTGTTATTTTATTTGTTAAAATAATTATGTATTTATGTAAATATTGAAAATAAATTACATTCATATTTTCACTTCTTTTGTCTACTGCTTACTGAAAATGTTAGCTATCACATCCAAATGGGACTATCAAATGAAAGGATAAGCTTACCATACAATACAGAAAACATTACACATTAAGGCTCAAATCTTTTCCCAAGCCGGAGCAGTCTGAAAAGAGTCCCAAGTTTAAAAACACAAAATCTTGACAATGAATACTACACTGTCATTTGTCAGTGACAATGCAAACAACAGGAAGGTCTCCCCTAGTCCCATGTATGTTGGCATCAATGTCATAAGCATACCATAGACTGTAATTATGAAGTGCAATACCCACAATCCCTACAGGGTCGTACCGTCACAGAAGATAATACCTTTTAGAGAGTTTCTAAATTGTTCAGTATGCAGATAAATATTTGTTTTACAATAGAACATTTTTTCTCTATAAATGTTCCCACATGTTGTGAGCATCTACTTTAAATCTTTTGTCAACAAATAAAAAACATCTTAATTTCCTTTAGGACAACATTTTGTTCATAACACCACTACATTAACAATAAGCATAGGAAAATGATAACTGTCAACATATAAGATTGTGCTTTTACTCTTTATTTAATCAGATCTATTTACATTGAAAATGTGATAAATACACAAGCCACATTGAAAGTTACATCTTGCATTTTATGAAAAGTAAAGGTTTCGAATCATTGTATGACTTAAAGGGATAGTGGAAATCCGCGAATTTTGGGTTTAACTTATGTATTTTTATTAAAAATAAGCATAATAAACCATTTTTTTTTATTTCATGCGCCTAGTTTCATTTTATTTTCAATTTTACTGCTCCCGACCACGCCCTCTCAATGAAACGAAATACTTCGGGAATCTTCGGGTGATGACGAAAATAAAGGAAGACGGGCACAAACATTGGACGAGGCACGAGTATTTTATTATGTTTTCTGGCTGATTTAATGCATCATTAGCCTGTACCATTGTGTACAACGCCATTTATTGCCTGTCGATTAGGCGACCGGAGGCCTCGTCATCCGATAATCCGGTACACAGTGTCGAATGTGTACACTACAGTCATCATATAGACATGATAGACTAACAGTACTGTGAGTACAGCCTACACTTGACAGGCAGCCTGGCTAGCCTAGGATTAGGACCATACTACGTCAAAAGACCGATTGGCTCTAGCTGTATATCATGCTAGTATACAATTCATTTAAATTTATTCATGTAATTAATGCCCATAAGGCTGTTACATATACAATAATAAATGTGACAAGATAATTTATGTGAACCTGACCCTGGTATGTTATGAAATGTACCCTACATGCAGTCATCCTCGGGCATAGCCATAGGCCTACAGTGCATGCATGCCAACTTTTGCAATATATAATATAGCGCCTAGCGTGAGCTATGCTTAGGGACCTACCAGTCAAGATTATTTGTGCGTAGGGGTGCATCATCTGGCGCCTGGTCCTGGTCATCCTCGCCATTGCCCATGCCGTGAACTAACTCCATCACCTCGGGCTCGAACAAATAAGGACGTAATGGTCCATCGTCTGGCTCAATATTCTCACCATCGTCGCTTACTGAACCGGATTCAGATTCAGTTCCTAAAACTACATTTTCGCAGGAAAGCCGAGAGGATGTTTCTGACTCGCTATCATCACTGGATACCTCGTACAATCCTTCTTCTTTGTCTGGTATATTTGCCCTTCCACGTTCATTCTGCATAGACGCCATGGTTTGTTATTGTTTCGTCTTCCTGAGTTTTCCTCACTTCCGGTTTGGCTGACTCGATCATTTCGTTTCTAAAAAAGTTCGGGGAAGCTGCAATAAAGTGCTTCTAACATGCGTAAGGCAATTATTATATTTTTTTAATCAGGTGTGATTGTTTTGGTACGTAATTATGCTTGTATATAAGTTAAAACGAAACTATTTGGGGTTCAATTTCCACTATCCCTTTAAGTACACTACAAAATAAATTAAAGATGTGCAACAACTGTATCAGTAATTAAAATGATATAACTTATGCACAGGCTTGGGAGGGCTACTTGCCAAAAACACAACCAGTAACTTCATGTGAGTATCAAGATATAAAAGTAATGTAACCTGATAACTTTCTTTTTATTTTGGATTACCTCAATATCAAATGTAATGCAAATAAACACAGTAGAGAAGAAATATGAATATGATTTTTTTACTTAAAATGTATAATATAATACCATAAAGCAGATTCAGGCAGTAGGTGTAGAGATTCACAATTAAAGTATTATCCTCCAGAACAGTACGGCTTCCAGAGAAGAGATCATTTTACAACAACCACTATCTGCTCTTTTTAGGTTTTGAATAAGATTGTAATCCTGAGTTTCCCTATTATTAAAAAAAGTAAAACTAATCCGATTACATCTCTTCCTATGTAACTAAGGATTACACTTTCATTTTTTTCTATACGATCTTGATTCGTGTTCGATGTAATCCATTACTATCTAAGCCAATACAAGTCATAACTTTTGGAAAATTGTCTCAAGTTATAAATTATGCCTTCAATCTCTTTCACGTGGAGAAGACATCCCATTGGCCGAGGCGTTGCAACTTCCCTCAAGCGTCCTACATGAAAGAAAGATCACATGTTAGAAATGTGTGCACAAACTATTCAGTATGACCCGTCTTAGTTTAAAGCCCAAGTGTAAGAGTGAACAGAGTCTGCCTGTTTTCCAATTTGTTTTGTTTGTTGGCTGCTGCTGCCCAAACCAACACCCTCCTCACAAGCATCGACTGTTGGAATGTCATTATGCTCCACATGTGGAACAACAAAGGCTTCTTCAGGCATGCCTTGTATCATAATGATATTGCTCTGATCAGCAGCAAGACTGTTTTCACCACTACCATGGTCTACATCTGCAACCTCCTCATTGCTATTAACAGTCGAACTAGGAGTGTCACTTACCTCGTCATTGTTACTCACCCTGCTTTTCCTTCCAGGCTGTTGTTCTTTGCCATTGGTGAAATAGAAAATGGTCGGCACTGCAGTGTTTTTCAGGCATCTCCTTCCCTAATAAAAATAATAAACAAAAACACATAAAATAACTTTTTGAGGTCTGTAGATATTCAACTTTCTTTTGAATAATGTTGTTTTAAATGTAAGAGTGCATTATAAAAGACAATAGAGGGCCAACATGTTAACTATGCAGTTAATCCATTCAACAATTACGTGTTTCCAAGATTCAGATTCAAAGGATTTATGTCATAGCACATAGGCTACAGTGTAGGAATGGCAATGCAAATCATCTGTCCCGAGCTCCTCCAACAATGCAACAGTTATATAAGACATAAAACAATAAAAGAAATTCAAAATTAAATTAAGAATAATAAATTAGTGCAGGCAGAAATCTATATACATGTAAATATAATAAGACATATGCAAGAACAGAATGTAAAGATAAATATTGTATAGTAAAATTAAATTAAATCATTTTTTTTTTACAGTGATAGCTGTTAAGATAAATAAGTTATAAGATGACAACAGATGAATGAATGTTGCTATTAAAATAATGTAAAAAAAAGGTAATATAATTCATCTGTTTTTATCATAGAGTATGTGGGGGGAAATGGCAATTCTCTATCTATGATAAAGAGTCTTTGCATAAATTGAAGAGAAATGTGATGGTTTGCAAACAAATCGATTTCTATTTTTCTTTACTTAACTGGCAAAATCTTAATTTGGCCTTTAATAAAAAGAACATTACTCATCACTGATGTGCAAGCTGTGCCATAACAATTATTTAGCATTGTATAATGTATAACATGTATTTAATTAGTAACAACAATTTACACTCACAAATGGAACCAAGTTATTTAAAAAAAAAATGATCTGTACCCATGAGTCCGTGCTGAAGGGATGACTCTCAAAGTGTGCACTGCACAGGCGAGAAGAAACGTTGGGGGTCCATGTATTCCTCCGGATGTTCAGCACCCACTGGTCCAGCCTGTCTGGATCACCGAAAGGAAACCTTTATTCAAAAATACATGAAAACCGACCCAAAGACAACAGGAGGGTTAATGCCATATTCACTTAGTAACGCATGAACAACTTTTACAAATATTTCTATATAGTCTGTGTTGGTAAATGTAATCTAGGTTGCACATTTCCTGCTGAAATACATGCATGGGCCTACCAAGTTACTGCGTGGCACTTTGGTTTTGATAAAACAGTGTAGTTCCACTATATAAACGTTACATTCATAATCAAACGAGACAATATGCATGATAAATAGCTATTTGTTGTTATTCTTAATGCTTGTCATTCACACGTTAATAAAATAAAATAAGTACCGATACATAGCAGAACAATTGTGGCGATGTTCAGCTTAATAAGCCTTGTTCAACATCATTTCTTTAGCTAATACTATAGCGGGCTGCAGGCGAACCAAGTCCGCGTTTCGCTGCATTCCTTGATCTCCAGTTATAACGCCGGGCTCCGCCGCTGGCCGAAGCTAACGGAGCCGCAAAGGGCTAGCTACGGCTCCGATTAGCTTCGGCGGCGGACTCCGGCGGCCACCACTGGGATAATTGGGTCCCCTTTTAACATTTGCTCCCATTTAGCATTATGGGCGTCATAGCCATAGACTATAAAAGTCTTACCCAAGGCTGAATCATAAACTAAACTGTATATATATATATACACATGCATAAAGGGTTACGTCCTTAGCTAGCTACATAACAAGCTAAGCTAACAAGCACACAAACACCTGCTAACGGGGTTAACATGTATAATATTATCATTTTACTCACCGAAAAAAGCTGTGAGTAGACTTCTTGGAAGTTCTGTTAGTACATTCAAGCGCACAGCACGACATCTTAATTGTCTGGTATATCACCACGAACACGGCTAAAGCTAAAGGGTCAAGTACAGTACTATGACTAACTAACGTTGTAGCCTCTATGGTTGTAGCCTAGCAGAGTGGACAAGTTGCTGTTAGCTGACAGTGAGGCACGTATCTGTCAATCAAAGTGACCACGCCCTAATGTATGCACAAACTTTAAGACCTAATATAAATAAAAGGGTCGCGTTAGAAAACAATTCACTCACAGATCCATAATCATGAAGGTGGAATCTAACTATATCGATAATAAAATGTATGGAGCCAGGGAGAGAAACATGTTTTTTTCCGCTGTAAAGTTGGGCATTTTAACATGGGGGTCTATGGAAATTGCTCCTTTCTGCAGCCATCGCCTATCGGCCAATATATGAACTGCAGTGTGTGGCACTTCCGTATTGGCTTCCCGGCTCTTCCCCAGAGTTTGCCGCTTGCTTACAACACTATTTACTGCTCATCCTGCTACAAGAAGCTAACAGATGTTTGTTTGTATTGCCTTAAGACTATCATAGTTAACGTTAGCTAATCACACTTCATTTTAAGACACCGGAATTGTTATTAATGTTAAACAAATACAACCTTAAAAGCACATGACTCACACTCTTTGCGTTGTCGTTCATATTCATGTCTCCTGCTCGCTAGGTGGCAGTGTCACAAAAAAACTAGGGTGCTGGGAGCGCTGTGCCAGGAGTGCGGTCCTGAGACTAGTCTCCGACGCTGCAGCTTCATGCTACTCATTTTCACCAGTGATTTAAAAAAAAAAAACACCATTGAATGACCTGTAAATAAGCCTGGAAATTAAGAATGTAAAAAAAAAACAGAACATTAAATCCAATTGAAATATTTAGCTTGCAAATCTTGAGGGATTGAACTTCTAATTGTTCACCCATGGTGTACACTGAAAAAAATGAAACTTTTATTAAATGCATTATGTCAACAGATTTCACATAACTGTATAAGGTTAGTTGAAAGCAATAATATTAGGTTTAAATAAAAAATATAAGTAATTACAACTCAACTCAACTAAAATAATAATTATGTGAACATTGTTGACATAATACATTTAATTAAAGTAATCGTTTCAGTTTTTTTCAATGTGGAGAGCATTGAAATGCTACTTTTAATCCTGGTGTTTTCTAGGCTTCAATGAAAGGTTATCAAAATGAGTAGTATTGCAACGAGCATAGAACATTTGCTATTCCAGTATGACTCAAAGCCTCGTTAATGATCCTTATCAAGATGATCCACTCACTGAAGTGACCTCTTCTTCATTGGCCACATCTGAAGGCACCAAACTATATCATTAAATCACGTGCACTTAAACATGAAACACAGCTCAAAATGACCCCCACAACCTTAGGTTATTAATTAAAATACACCTCAGGGCTAATATGCAGCCTCCTCTGTTGAGGGGATGGAAATAGAGACAACATTGTCATTGAACAAGGTTTTTTCAGTTTGAAACCATTCATTCGATTGGTTCAGGAAACTCTTATCTCTTCAATTAAAAGTTAAAAAAGGTAATCATTTAAGGGAACATGCAATGAATCCACAAAGCAGTTTCCTGTTGATTTTAAATGGAGTAGCTCCAGGTTTTGTCTTTGTGTCATTACGAAGCATATGTTCAACAAACAAGAAACAAAGGGAAGAGCAGCAATACTCTGCCTGGCCTGGGTGCAATCCATCAACACGCTTCATGAACTGCGTGTGCCTGTGCGTGTATTTCCTGGCCATGGTGGCGGTTGTGTGTGTCTCAGAAGTGATTAGGGAGTGCTTTCAGCTCTCAGACATGTCACAAAGGAGGGAAGTCAAATGACGCTCCTTAACACCCACACACATTCAGCGCAGCCCTGCACAGTTTGACCCTATTCTGTTGTCATCAGGATAGCTTTCTAATTAAGAAGAGCTTCTCTAACACCGGCACAGACACACACACTGACAGCTTGTCTCCCTACACGTGAGTCTCACAAGGGGCCTGTGGATGTATACTGCTGTGTGTGTGTGTGTGTGTGTGTGTGTGTGTGTGTGTGTGTGTGTGTGTGTGTGTGTGTGTGTGTGTGTGTGTGTGTGTGTGTGTGCGTCAAAGCACTGTTGGATGACCATTTCTGTTCCTTTGTCAGAGAGCTGTCTCTTGCTGTGAAGGGCCAGAGAGGTGATTTGTCTCTGTGTGTGAGCGACTGTGTTTTTGTGCGCATCCATGTAGTGTATGGCTAAATCACTTTAACGATTACAAATAGTTTATTATTAGCCATAGTGCAAAGTACCGCTGTGCACATGTACGGTATATACTCATGTTTTACTCTGAATATTAGACCAAAACTAATCAGAGGGAAAAATTACCGTTCTTTTCATATGATTTATTACCTCAGTAAACATAAGTTTGATACTCACTACGTGAGCGTTTTCATTTTTGTTCTCCATTTTGTAGAGACAATGTTTTGTTGATAATTTTTTGCTGTTCATTAAAAAAATAAAGTATCTTACACATACTTTACCTCTGTCTCCCGGGTCGTGCAATTGGGTCCTACCTCCTAAGTGTCTGAGTTTGTAACAGAACGAACTGACCATTATGGACCCAGCCGACCCAAGAACGCTTCAAGCCACCCTGTCAGCACAAGGCGTGAGGATTTATCACCATGAGGAACAGCTGGGCATAGCTGCCCAGGAAAGGAAAGAGCTGGAAGGACGCCAGTCAGATTATCAAAAATACATCTCTACACAGATGCAACAACTGATTGCCCAAATGAATAATTTGTTCACTCACCAACAGACTGTTGGTGACGTCATCCACAGCTGAGATCTTGCCTGTCAATACTCCAGCTGACACAGTTTACCCAAATCAGGCTGTTTCCTACCCTTTACGGCTGGCTCTTCCGGAGAGATTTTCCAGAGACTCCTCGAATTGCAGAGCCTTTCTGGTACAGTGTGATCTGCATTTTCAAGTCAACCCAGTGGCGTTTATCGTGTCTCACTTAACGGGAAGAGCTGCAGCCTGGGCTACTGCAGAATGGTCTCGAGACACCGAACTATGTTACTCATTGGCCGATTTCATAGAGACCATGAGTCGCATTTTTGACCACTCATCGCTACAGAGGCCAGCAGAAGACTGTTTCAAATACGTCAGCTCAACCGTCAGGTGGTTGATTATGCCATCGAGTTTCGTACAGCAGCAGCGGATGGAATGTTCCGGCTCTTCGTGACGCCTTCATGACAGGACTTTCGGAACCGATAAAGGACCAGCTGGCTCCACTGGAGACACCCCGGGATCTGGAATCCCTCATCGCTGTATCCATCCGGATCGACAATCGACTTCGGGAGAGGGAGAGAGAACACCGACGCACCAGTGACGGACATCCCAGTTTCCAGGGCTTTCCTCAGAGAGCCGCTCCGCCGGGGGAAGTTTTCCTGCCCGCGGCTTCGGACCGTCAGAAGACAGCGCCTCCGCCTGACTCAGACGAACCCATGCAGTTGGGTAGGACCAGGCTTTCATTGGAGGAGAGACAGCGCCGCCTTCGGGAGGGTTGCAGTTTCTATTGTGGCCAGTTGGATCACCAACTCTCCTCATGTCCGGGAAAAGACCGAGCTCACCAGCCAAGAGGAGGGCGCTGGTGAGCAAGCTTCCCACAGACTTCCCTCCTCGGCCTGTCACTCAGGTAAACATTTTTATTAACAATCAGGCCATTGACCAGGGTGTGTTAATAGACTCAGGGGCTGACGAAATGAATCATGTATTCAGGATCTATGGATTCCCTGATGACATTGTTTCCGACAGGGGTCCACAATTCATTTCTGGAAGGAGTTTTGTCGACTCATAGGTGCCACCGTCAGCTTGTCATCAGGATATCACCCTCAGTCAAATGGACAGTCGGAGCGTCTGAGCGAAGAACTAGGGACTACGCTACGTTGTCTTGTCTCCCGGAACCAGACCACCTGGAGTGACCACCTCACATGGGTCGAGTTTGCCCACAATACTCTTCCTACGGCAGCCACAGGTCTCTCTCCATTCCATTGTGTCAATGGTTTCCAGCCTCCGCTTTTCCCTAATAACAAGGAAGAGGTGATGGTTCCATCGGCTCATGCCATGATCAGACGTTGTCGCCGAGTTTGGATTGGTGCTCGCCAGTCTCTTCTCCGAAGTTCAGCTCGGATGAAGGCTGTTGCAGACGTCCTTCGCAGGGTCGCTCCCTCCTACAGACCAGGCCAAAAGGTTTGGCTTTCCACTAAGGACTTACCACTCCATGTCGCCTCAAAGAAACTGGCTCCGAGATTTGTGGGTCCTTTTCCGGTGTCCAGAGTCATCAACCCGGTGTCTGTATGCTTGCAACTCCCCAGGAATATGAGAGTGCATCCGACGTTTCACGTCAGTAAAATCAATCCAGTGTGTGAGAGCACACTTGTTCCCGCCTCCAAGCCCCCTCCACCGCCCCAGTTCTTTGAAGGGGGTGAGGTTTACAAGGTCCGTAAGCTACTGAAGGTCCATAATAGGGGGAGGGGGAAGCAATTCCTGGTAGACTGGAGTGGTTACGGTCCATGAGGCTAGGAGCTGGGTAGCCGCTTCATTTATCGTAGACAAGTCTCTTATCCACGACTTTTACAATCAGCCTGGGCCATCAGGAGTCGGCCCTAGAGGGGGGGGGTACTGTTGTGCACCGACAGAAATGCTAGAGAGGTTCAGGTTCATGTTGTTTTATGTTTGTTTTCTCACTCACCTTTTATCTCTCATTCCAGGCTTCCTGATTGTTTTCACCCTGCGCTCATCAGCGGCAGTCCCGCCCCTGATTGGTCTCACCTGTTTCTCATTATCATGTGTTTAAATTCCCCCTGTCTCCCTGTGTTCCTAGTCAGTTCGTTTTTGTCGATTGCCAAGGTCAGTGCTTTACTCTTGTCTTGATAAGTTTGATCCTCACTACTGTGAGGGAAATATTTTGTTTAAGTGTTTGTACCAAAAAGCATTTTGTGTTTCACATAGGTCTGCCATAACTTAGAGCAGGGGTTTAAAGGTTTAAAGGTTAAAGGGTTAAAGGTTCCGCTTTCCTGTTGGGGGACTGTGACTAACTGCCAGAGGACTTTAACAGACTGTCTTTGTCTCTGAATCCAGGTGTTTGTAATTATCGATCAGAAGACGCGCGAAATAGAGGCTCCTCCTTGATTATCTGTGTAGATTTGCGCTGTGTTTCTGTGTAATCTTCAGTGTTGGCTGGGGAATCACATGATGAAGTCGTGTGAGAACCCTGCCAATGCTCCCGGCCGTGGCTCTCAATAAACTCAGGTGTTTGATATAAAGCGGACTCCAGCCTCCATTCCTTCCATCAACATTGCTGAGCAGAAGTTTCTCTCACAACTACGTGAGCGTTTTCATTTTTGTTCTCCATTTTGTAGACAATTTTTTGTTAATTTTTTGCTGTTCATTAAAAAATAAAGTATCTTACAAATACTTTACCTCTGTCTCCTGGGTCGTGCAATTGGGTCCTACCTCCTAAGTGTCTGAGTTTGTAACACTTACTCAATACCAAGCCACGATTATTGTTTTTATTTTAAATCGTATAATGTCAGACTTTTTTTGCCGTCCGTTAGGAAAATAAATGGGGCTCAGAGCCTCAGAATACTGAAATCTGTATTTATTTATTTTTAAATCTTTCCTTCTAATTTGTTATTCTTTTCTAAATAACACACTATTATTTACTCAACAATAACACACAATTATCCTTGTTTTTATTTATTAGTTTAATTCTATAATCTCTGGCTTTTTAGCCGTTCCTCAGGAACTACATTTCAAAATATAGTCACCGGAAACAGACGTAGGCCTATAAGGGAAATTTCGAGCACCATTGCGATACACACCCACTGAACCGATTACCCAAGATCCTCTGCTAGAAACTCGGTGACTGGATTGTTTAGCCGCAATGCACGTTGGGAAATGGTGTTAATGCAATATGAAATCCGAAAAACATTTAAAAAAAGAAAATAATACTTCATTCCAAGTGTGCTTGCTTTTCTCTTTGACAGTCATCACATAACGGCATTGTAATACGCAGTTCGGCTGCATTAACTATTACATATCTGCCGTAGTTATTTATAGAGCCCTGATTAGAAGACTTCTGGACAAACTGGAAGAACTGCCACCGAAACTGAATACGTGACGTGGATCATAAATATATCAGTAATTAAACAACATTTTCAATTTCTCTTCACACAATACATCTCCTTGCAGTATCAACATTAATTCGGGCTGACTTTTAGATTTGATCCAATTGGTAGATAGGTTATATTTACACCATAACGGTGCACAGCTGATAGAAAAGGAGTTGTAGTTTTTAAAGATATTACTGATTGTCTTTGAATATAATAATGTAAATACTGAGTTGAAAGAATAGTCAGGGGTTTTGGGTTTTGGGAGACACATCTATGGATACAGAATTTCAATAGCTTACCATTAAATGACGGATATACCTTTCTGTCTGTAATTTTTTACAAATCAGATATTAATGTGTAGAAGTAAAACATGTGAAATAGTATCGCAATATCATGTAAAATTATGTGAAAACATGAATAAAACTACAGATGTTATACATACATAAGTGCCCTACACTAATAATACAAAGTTATTTTTAGTATGCTGTGTACCTTGTGTGCACCGCCTAGTGGTTAAAGCACGTTATTGAATTATGTTGATTGAATAATGTTATATTTGATGAAATAAATATTAAGAGTACATACAAAATAGGGGGAAGTAGAAGGTCAATGATAGAAATATAAAAAATCAAGAAGATACTTTAAGTGATCTCTACAATAAAACAGTTTAGTGCCGGATGTACAAAGATATTTGCACATGCAAAACAGACAAACTAACCTTTATTTAAACATTAAAGAATACTTTAGGTTAAGGTATTCTTTTAAATAAGAAAACAGCTTTTGGGGTATCTATCTACAGATAAATATTAAGCCTGACAAAGTACTTAACGTCATATATATTGCTTTCCTTCAATGTTGAAGCACTTATTTTAACTGATATTATACACATTAATTATATTCTTATGTATGTAGATAGTATAAGAAATGTGCAGAATATGACAGTTTAATGGTGGAGGTATACACACATATTGATAGATGTCTTGTAATGCACTGTTGAGGAACCTGTGACCCAAGTTTTTCATTAATTGCATAACTACACTGTAGTTGTGTATATATTAGTGCTGTCAAAATTATCGCGTTAACGGCGGTAATTAATTTTTTGAATTAATTGCGTTAAAATATTTAACGCATTTAACGCATGTGCAGAATGGCCTGCCCCATACGTGCCGCCAGTGGCAGCGCCAGGGTATGGCTGGGGTAGGCTACACCCATACCAAGAAATGGCTTAGCCCCACCATGAAAAATGATGTTAAAGTAAGCAAAATAAAGTCTGCCAACTCGCGAGGAGTAAA
The DNA here is from genome assembly GCF_902827115.2 of Pseudochaenichthys georgianus. Classification (NCBI taxonomy): domain Eukaryota; kingdom Metazoa; phylum Chordata; class Actinopteri; order Perciformes; family Channichthyidae; genus Pseudochaenichthys; species Pseudochaenichthys georgianus. The sequence goes on from NC_047512.1 coordinate 36,112,919, forward strand.
TTGCACAGACAGCAGTTAGTAAGATTGATTTCAGTAGCCACGGTTTTTAAAACTTTTGTCACGTAGTGATCGTCTTCTCAATAGAACATCTTTGATAACGGCGTGGTGTTGTTGCAGGAAGTCCCGACGGAGAATACTCTTGCTGTAGTACAGGGCAGAGCCATATAATAGTAATAATATGGCTCTGGTACAGGGGTGCACATAACTGGTGCAGGTTATGTGCGTAATCTGAAATGCTTACCGTCACTTGTGTCACAAAGCGCATTTGCTTACCGACGTACTTGTGAAGCTTTTCCAGAAGGCGGTTAGATCACTGGACGACAGAGTCGGTCTCCGTGTGCACATACAGGGCTGCTGTTAACGTCGGTCTCTACAACGGAACTGTGCCAAAACTACGCCAACCGGCTGCGGAGGGAGACTCCCCCCTTCACTGGAGAACTGCGCTAAAACAGCTGATCAGAACGTTCACACTCTGTGGTCACGAAGTACTCCACTAGCCCCCCCCCCTGTCGACTTTCCTGAAGTACTCCCCCGTTGATAGAAATCAACACGTAATGAATTAAGACCCTACGGTTTGATGATTGATAGGTGTGTGGGTTGTCTTTCATTTTGACATGCAGAAAAATGTTATAATAAACATAGATACTGTATGTTAAATGGATATATCCGCCTTCTTTCATTTATCTTTCCATTCCCACAACAATATACATAAATAAATGACATATTTTGGACATAGTTCGAATGGTGATTAATCATGATTAATTAATTTTTAAGCTGTGATTAATCTGATTAAAAATGTTAATCGTTTGACAGCCCTAGTATATATGTCAATAAACCTTTGAAAATCTTGAAATCTTGAAAGGGATATGCAAAATATCAATTATATACAGTCTTTAATTAACTATTAGTAGAGAATAACGAGTAATGAATAAACTTTATCAGGATCTGCAGATAAATGTTTAGTCTTCTCAAGCACCAACTATCTCTCCTGATTGTTGGCACTTGACAATCACCTTACCTGCATTTTACTCAGGTGTAACTAAAGTCTGCTTTAAGGGTTGTTTATATTTCACATCATTAATCAGAATCTGCAAAGTAACTAAAATAAATGTAGTGGAGTAAAAATACCAGGTTAACCTCTGAATTGTAGTGGAGTAGAATTACAAAGTAACAATGAGCTGTCATGTGGGTATATATTAATGCTGCCCATTATGGAGACAAGCAATTTTCACCCATTTATTAATTATATGTTTTAAATTTACGCCTAAACCTCCAGGGGTGTACACAGTTTAATACTGGCAACTTCTAATTGTGGGAAAAACGAAAACGTCTTTTAAAACTACAATTCCCAGTAGAGACGTGCCATAGAACATATTTCGAAACACAATAGCCAGCATGTGTAGTTCTGGGGGGGGCGTTCGAGTCCAGTTTAGGATAGTCTGCCGTGGTTTTGTTCGATTTCAAAGAGCTGTTTGACGCTCGGCGTAACCTTGGCGCACTGCCACTCCAACATCCAATCCCAGAGCTTGAAGATTAATCACGGGGTTTGTCAAGCAACGGGACTGTAGTCCCAAACGATAGCTGAGGATTATGGGTAGTGTAGTGTCTTCGGCCATCCTAAACTCTGAAATGTCATATCGCATTAACACCATATAATGCACGTGCATTGCGGCTAAAACATCCAATTATCGAGCTTCAAGCTGAGGATCTTGGGTAATCAGTTCAGTGGGTGTGTGGTGTGTATCGCAATGATGCTCAAAATGTCCCTTATAGGCCTACAGATGTAGCACTCTAGAAAGAACTCCAGCCAACAGCTTCCTGCCAAAGACCCAAGGGATCCCACACTGAAAAAAGGGGAAAGTGGGGTTGTTCAATTTGCAAATATGCAGTTAATATATGAGACATAATTTATTCATGTTTCTCGTCGAAACATGAATCAATCATGTAGAACTATGTTAATCTTGAGGGGTGTACGTTCTATAAGTCTCAATCATGTTAAGAAATAAGAAAAAAGTTATGTTTATCTCTGTAACTCCGCCCACTGAGCACATACGTCAGCAGCTTGCTCTGCAGCCGATTACTCGGCTTCTAATTATTATTCACAAATTAATATGGTCGCACTCAAACCCATACTTTAATAGTTTCGTAATTGAACCTGAACAATATGGCACTTTAATGGACAAGATGTCAAGCAGAAAACAATTGCAAAATATATTTATTTTTAAAAATGTGAAGCTTTTTCTTTTTTAAACAAAGGAGGGGGGGGGGGGTTCTACCATCTTTTCTTCCCGCATCGGAGGAGTAAGCTGGTTCTGTCCCGAGAACATCTCTACGAGGTAAAAGTTATTTAAAGTTATTTAATGTCATCAAATGTTCGTCATAGTTACAGGTTATCACAAGACACATTGTTTGCAAAAAGCTGAGTTCACATTTGCCGTTACAACGAGCAACGTAAATATAGCTGTCAATTTGTAAAAATTGTCATTCACTGGTGTTAGCTAGGATAAAGCCATGAAAATCATAAGGTGAGTTTATATTGATTGACTTGTGTTTAGCGTGTTTTTATACTGTGAGTATTTGTAGAGCGTAAGTCCGGCAGTTGCTTGATTTACAATATTTAAAACTATGAACCTTGCCCAAAGTTATGCACATTAAACCGAGCTCAGTGGGGAGGGGGGAGTCATAGCCGATGGATGAGCTTGCGGCATGTTTGCATGTCTATACGTCTTGTTTTAAATGATTGTTTCATGCCTGCTGTCAGGCGGTGTAGAACTTTACTGCGTCGGTCCGGCTCTGCATGTCTACTCTTGTGCCGACTTTTAAGGGCACTGATGCAGGTTGTAGGCCTACCTTACGTTAAGCGACCATCTTTACCCATTTAAGGTGTTGATTGTTAAAGATATATTACAATATTGTCTGTGGGACCGCAGTGTTTCCCCAAAAAATTGTGTATAAAATGTTTTGGTGTAAAAAAAAAATGACATACAGTGTATCAAAACTGAGACACAATGTTGTGTGTGGGGGTGTGTCCCGGAAAGCGACACTTGTGATTAGTTGTTCCTTGTCATGCACGAGCCGTGCGCGTTGCTGCGGTCCCACAGTTGAAGGCCGTGGCCTGAAAAAAAGACATTGGAAGCCAGTGCACGTCTCCATTGATGAAACCAATGGAAATGAGCTCGCAACGCTGATGTGTATGGCTCCGTACAAAGTTGTACTTATTTGTGTGTGAATAATGAAATAATTGCAAATATGTTTTTCTGTGATAGGTAATTAGTGTGGAGAAGATCGACCTCAGCCTTTCTTTGAACATTGTTCAAAAGGCTCTGTAGTAAATGGTGAGTATTCAAATGTTTTGTGTGATTTACTTGACTAATTGAAAACTGGTATTAGTCTGACAATTTCTGAATATTTATTCATAACATTTACATACTGCAAACATTGCAGGGATATACACATGTTCTGATTTATTAGGCAACAGTTATTCAGAAAGTGAGAGGCAAAAGCGATCATGTTTTGTTTGTTGAAATGGCTATAAGGGTGTTTCTTATATGTAGTCTTACATTACAATAATACTTATTTTAAGTCGCTTTGGAAAACAACATCAACTAAATGAAATGTAATGTAGTCTAACCTGGTTGTTCTTCATGGGTGTACTTGATATAAAAAGTAATTCTCACTATATCACAACACCATTCAACAGCACCACAGATTCCATCCTCCAAAAAGAGCTTTTGTGAAAAAACCTCTCACAGAGTTTTAACAAAAAGTAAGATCACCTCCATGAAGGAAGGATTTATTGCAGGACTTGTGTATTCGACTGCATTTGATTTTGCTACTGTAGATTAACCTAATAAACTGACAGATGAGTTTGCACATTTAAATATAATATATAGTAACTTGCCTTGCCTTATCTTTCTCTCTACAGTGAATGTGGAAGTGTAAGGGGTGTCCAGTTGCTGTAGCAAGTAGGTCTGCACTACTTACACATTATAAACTTGAGCATCCACATTTTGGACGCACCATTCACTATCCATGTACATATTTGAAATGCCCATGCACATTTAAGACATGGAATGCTTTACTTGTACACCAGAGTAAAGTGCATTCCACACAAGTTAGTCAGACCCAAAAAGAGTTATCTACTTTCAGTTGTCACATATGTAAGTGCAATAATGTATCTAATGAAAGGGAGTACTTTGTTCATATCAACACACATCTGAGAAAAAGTGAAAATGTCCCTTGCATGTTTGTTGGCTGTAGTTTTCAAACTAGTATTTATGGAACATTTAAGTCCCATAAGAGTCGTCGACACACACCTCACACCTTAACTGATTTTGCAGCTGGTATTGTGAAAACAACTACATCATCATCATCGTCATCATCATCATCGTCGTCCTCATCATCATCATCCTCATTACATGACTCTTTTGATCATTGTCAGGACGAGGAAGAGGACATTTCTGTGACATCCTTAGATCATAAAAGCCAGGACAAGGCACTCCCAAGAATTGTTGAGCAGCAGCTTGCAGCAGCGTTGTTGAAGTTGGAGTATTTACTGCATGTGCAAGGTACAGCAATTGATGAATTTCTGCAAGAACTCTACTACTTACTAAGCTCAGCATCAGTCCCACTTTCCAGAGGTTTAGTAAGTGAGATCCTTGAGCGTCATAACGTCCAAGTGGATGACTCTGTAGTGACTGAAATCGCCACCGCAGTTTGTTCATCTAACCCAGTTCATAAAGCAATTGAAAAAGGTGGCCCACTTAGCACTTCGTATCAACGTAAACAATTTTACAAAAAGAAATTCAATGTTGTGGAACCAATCACCTACATACTTGATCGTAAAAACAAACACACTTTTCAGTATGTCCCATTGTTAAAATCCTTGCAGCAAATATTGAATTGCAAAGTCATTCTTGAAAAGATTTTTGAAAGTCATTGTGGACAGCAGGACATAGAAATTGACCCATCGTTTGAATTCAGGTCCCCCGAAAATGGTTTGCATTTTAAAGAGAACAGCTTTTTGAATGCGTATATCACTGCGTCTGTATGTGGATGATTTTGAAACTTGCAATCCCTTAGGCACCTCTCGAAAGAAACATAAGCTTCTTGGTGTTTACTGGGTATTAGGTAACCTTCCACCTGGCTCTCACTCATCTTTATCATCAATTTTTCTTGCATTACTTTGCAAAAGTGTTGATGTAAAAACATATGGTTTTCACAAAGTATTAGAACCTTTTCTGCAAGATCTTAAAACTATGGAGGACCATGGTGTGTTTGTCCCTTTGTTAGGCAAGTCTCTTAGAGGTACAGTGCAGAGTGTTATTGCAGATAACTTAGGGGCGCACAGTATTGCAGGCTTCACTGAAAGTTTTTCAGGTGACTTCTTCTGTCGGTTTTGCACTGCAAAAAGTTGTGATACTAGATCTGACTGTGTTGCATCTGGTGCTTTTAGCTTGAGAACTAAAGAGGTTTATGCAGCTCATTTAAAAACTGCTCTTGAGAATAATGCGCATTGCTTTGGAGTTAAAAGAGAGTGTGTTCTAACCAAAAATCTGTCTCATTTTCATGTTGTCACTGGTTTTCCCCCAGACATTGCTCATGATTTATTTGAGGGTATTGTCCCGGTCGAGCTGGTCTACTGCTTGTCATTGATGACATCAAATAAGTTATTTACACTAGAGGGCCTGAATAAAGCTATATTGGCTTTTCCCTATAAATGGTCAGACAAAAGAAATAAACCACATGTTGTACCATAGAGTCTTTCGGGTCGTAAAACTATTGGAGGTAATGCCCATGAAAATTGGAGTCTACTGAGTTTTCTCCCATTTTTAATTGGACACCTAGTGCCAGAACATGGGCCAGCATGGCACATATTGATGGAATTAAAAGATATTGTTGAGCTAGTTGTTGCTCCCGTGCATACAGATGAATCAATATCGTACCTCGAAAGCAAAATAGTTGAGCATAGACAGAGGTACGAAGAGCTATTTCCCGGTGTCAGACTTCTACCCAAGCACCACTATCTCGAGCACTACCCTCAGATGATAAGGTATTTTGGCCCTCTAGTCACACTCTGGACAATGCGATTTGAAGCCAAACATAGTTTCTTCACGACGATTGTAAAGCATATTTAAGCATTGTAAAGCATGCTTTAAGAATATACCTCTCACTTTGGCTTCAAAACATCAATTTATGATTGCTTTCCAACTAAACTCACTATCCTATGGTCAATTTAGCCTTGATGTATCAAGTGTATCCACAGTAGGGCTGTGCATCTTCACTGGTCTCACGATTCGATTCGATTACGATTATCCTGTCAACGATTCGATTCGGTTCGATATCCCGGTGCATCACGGTGCATCTCGATTCATACCAATGCGTTGCATCCTCAATTTTCTATATTACTGCACATGGCTTATTTTTCATCAATGCATACATGCAGTCAATACATATGAACTCTCTTTTTATTATTTAGAAAGTGCTTCAGAAATCAATAACATAAATGTCTTGACATTAATTTATAAACCAAAATAAATGAATTGTATAGGTCTAGCCTCCGTGTGTGAAGTTGTTCCATCCTCAAAAACAAAAAGCTAATGCTTCTGCAGTCTAGCTGCAGCTTCTAGCCACGGCCTTCTGTTAAGAAAGGACACTGAATGTCCTGAATGAGGCATCACACACAGGACGTGAGTCTGAACACAGCAGACAACAGGAGTATTTACAACAGCATATACAAACTAAAATACTGCATGTGGGTGCACACTTACATTCTCTGTTTTACTGTTACATAAATCCAATGAATGAAAGATAAAATTAGCTTCATTATATCTCAGTGATTAAGTGAATAATAAAGTTTCTATCGGGTCACTATAAGCATGTCACTCATTATTTTCAGGGAGGGGGCGGGGCTTGGAGGAACGGAGAGGAGACGGTGATCGCGGAAGCTTTTTTCCTCCTGCCTTCACAAACTTTACACACGTATATATCATCTGAAAATTGCTAGAGGACATTCATACTCTGCAATCCAAGACTTAATTAAATCCACCAAAAACCTGACATGATTGTAACGCGATTATTTTTGAAAAACATAAATCCCTGTCTGTGTCTCTGAGCCGCAGCAACACGGAGTGATTCAGAGCGGGTCCTTCTGCTGTTGCTTCTGGACTGGTGTTCTTGTGTTGGTGGATAAAGCAGACTGCTCCGTGTTCGGTGTTGCTGTGCTGCTGTCACGTCTGTTCCCTGATCTCTGCGTCACCGACCGATTTGATATTAAAGTGACAGAAAAAACGTTATAGTAAAGCCGCGGCCGGAAAATCAGGAAGCAACGTTACTACTCTATAACCGATTATCTTCCGTCACTGCATCGAGACCGAATCGTCCACGTCCGCATCGCAATGCATCGTAGAAACGATTATTTTCAACACCCCTAATCCACAGTAGCAGTTGATGTACTTAAAGAGGAAGTGGTTCAAGCTGTGTCAAAACACCCCAACACGTCTGAAGTGCATCTTGCCAATAATGCATCAAGTGCTGGCATAGCCTACAGCAAAGGTATGATAGTGGCACATTACATTACATTACATTGCATTTAGCTGACGCTTTTATCCAAAGCGACTTACAATAAGTACATTCGACCAGGAAGACACAACCTTGAAGAAAACAGAATCATATAAGAACATCAGGTTTCAAAGAGCCAATCGTTTCAAGTGCTACTCAACTGGCTTTAGATAAGCCAGTCCTTTATTAGTATATAAGTGCTCTGTTAGCAGTTCTTTGTTAGTCATTCTATCGCTCGAAGTGGAGTCGAAAGAGATGAGTTTTCAGTCTGCGCCGGAAGGTGTGTAAGCTTTCTGCGGTCCTGATTTCAATGGGGAGCTCATTCCACCATTTTGGAGCCAGGATAGCAAACCCACGTGTTTTTGCTGATGGGAACTTGGGTCCCCCTCGCAGCGAGGGTGCAGCGAGTCGTTTGGCTGATGCAGAGCGAAGTGCACGTGCTGGGGTGTACGGTTTAACCATGTCCTGGATGTAGGAAGGGCCAGATCCATTCGCAGCATGGTACGCAAGTACCAGTGTCTTGAAGTGAATTCTAGCAGTTACCGGAAGCCAGTGAAGGGAGCGGAGGAGCGGAGTGGTGTGGGAACATTTTGGAAGGTTGAAGACCACACATGGATCAGTTAGTGGAATGCCAGAGTTTGCTGAAATCATTCATATGTTTGTTAGAAATGAGGAGTTGTCCCTCATTGTGAAAGTGCTGTGTGGGTGGTACAGTGCACACTACAGAGCCTTTGAACTAAGTTTGTCACCGTCAAGAGAGATCAAAGTTGTGGCACTCAGTGAACTCACTGACCCCTATCCTCTAGCTGATTATATGGTTGGATCAAGTCGCATGGTGACTTTAAAAAGGCATATCCTCATAAAAGGTTAGTAGATCTCGACACTGTGCATGCTGAATTCCATTTTTGTTGGCCTCCGCTGCTTTCCATGCCTCTTTTCTCTTCACTCTCTGGTTGTTTTGGTTGTGCCATATTGAGTGTGGGATATTTTTTAGCACATTGTCCTTATCATAATATGTTCCACTTTACTGTACTGCATATCACACAAATGTTGGTTAAATCTTTCCTCCTAATGTTAAGACACAACCCAAGTTTGCTTGTTGAACTTAAACGTTTTAGTGGAGGAGTTAATCGGAGAATTGAATAAAGTATTCAAGTTTAAAGTAAAACCAGTATTTATTTTCATACGAAATGTCTGATCAGAAACAGGGAATCATTTAACAATTTGCAACAACCTGTTTAAAATGTCCCCTTTTGTTATCCTCTTCACAGAGCAAGAAGTGGAAGGATGAATTCGCTGGCCATTCTTAAAGTAATCCTGGGTGACAACAGCAGCCAAAGAGTGACTTTTCCAAATGGACTTCCTGGATCTGTAACTGAAATTGTTAGCGAAGTACAAAGACAATGTGGTCTCGAATCAAACTTCAATTTATGGATCCACTATTTGGAAATGACTTTATGAATCGCTGTGAAGTACAGGACAGAGGGACCATCAGAGTCCTCTTCATGGCAGAGCACTTAACTACCGAGTGTTCAAGTAGCCTTTCCACTTCAGCTACCGCTTATGATGCTGGAGAATCCTCATCCTTGACTAGTGAGTGTGTTGACACTGGAGTACTCTCCTCAACAGAATCCCCTGGATCAAGGTCAGTTTGGCCCAGCATCTTCCCTGTTCCTCACTTTTGCTATGATGCAGATGTGGCAGTAGCCGCAGAGGGGAGGATAGGTGAATGTAGTTGTTAAAGTTGGTTTGATTACACCATTCACAATTCCGACAACGTCACCTTAGGAGTTTCACCCAAGGAAATATTAACACTTCTTTCAGTTATAGAGAGGACACATAGGTTCGAATACTAATGGAGCAGGAGACGCGGTTTCAAGTTATCAAAAATATACAATTTTATTTGGCACAAGTCACTAGTTAAAATGCAGTTAAATACAGTCACACAGGACTGTAGCACAAAGGGGGGAAATGAATTAGGGGCTGAGGCTTACCAGTGGGGGGATAGGGTCGACGAATGAGTGGAAGGATCCCCAAACAAACCAAACTTAAATCATCCCAGTCATACGTGCAGGAAATCAAATCCCGGGGGAGCACATCACACACAAAAGAAGAGAGGAAAACCACCACCTTGGACACCAGCACCACCACCTTCAGCTCTCAGTAACTAAGTTGGGAAACAAGAGGGGAACACAGTTAATGGGGGCTAAATAAGTAAATCAAAGTAATAAACAAACACAATATCAAATATGTTCTCATAAGCAGATAAACATTTAAGAATAAAACAAATCAAAAGAGAAAAGGTTCAGTTAAACAAAATAAACAACAAACTAATTTAAATCAAGTTGGCCAAAGTAAGGACAAGTTATAGAGGGAGTTAGCCCCAGAGTTCAGTGACGTCCACACTTCGAGTGTCGGCCCAAGCAAGGCAGCAGGAAGGCGTGCAGTTAAAGCAGCACTTTAACTGGTGAGCGAGCCTCCGCAGTAGGCGACGCAAAGTTGGCCAGAAGCAGCAATCAGGAGCCACAATGTGGTAACGGTAGCCCAAACACCTAGGCAGGCTCGACAGCAGTTGTGACGTTACTGCCGATAAACCAACCCAGTCTCACGGCATTTCGTGTTCACCAACACGATTTTTAATCTATTGATTTGTGTTCACCAACACGATTTGCCCCTTTTTTTCGTGTTGCACAGCACGATTTTAAAAGCAATGTATTTCTACTGGTAATGTGTTTCGTGCCTGCAGGCTGCAGCACGTCTTTTTCTCCGGTCGGGTCGAGGAAGACCGGAAGCTGTGTGGTTCATAAAAACATGTTCTTACTCAATATCAAGCCACAGTTATTGCTTTTATTTTAAATCGTATAATTTCAGACTTTTGTTGCCGTCTGTGAGGAAAATAAATGGGGCTCAGAGCCTCAGGATACTGAAATCTGTATTTTTTAAATCTTTTTTTCCTTCTAATTTGTTATTCTTTTCAAAATAACACTGTTATTTACTCACCAATAACACACAATTATCGTTGCTTTTATTTATTGGTTTAATTCCATAATCTCGGGCTTTTTTGGCGTCTGTCAGGAACTGAATTTCAAAATAAATATAACCGGAAACAGACGTAGGCATTTCGAGCGATTACCCAAGATCCTCAGCTATGGTTTTAAGCTCGCTGATTGGATGTGTTAGCCGCAATGCATGCTGGGATTTGGTGTTTATATGATATGAAATCCGGAAAACATTTTAAAAGAATAAAATAATACTTAATTCCGAGTGCTCTTGGTTTTCTCTTTGAAAGTCATCACATAACGGCATTGTAATACATGGTTCGGCTGCATTACATATTACAGATCTGCCGTAGTTCTTTATTTAGAGAGCCCTGATGAGAAGACCTTTGGAAAAACTGGAAGAAATGCCGCCGAAACTGAATACTTGACGTGGATCATAAATATATCAACAATTAAACAACATCTTCAATTTCTCTTCACACAATACGTCTCCTTGCAGTATCAACACTAATTCGGCTGACTTTTACATTTGATATAATTCATAGATAGGTTATATTTACACCATAACGGTGCACAGCTGATAGAAAAGGACTGTAGTTTTTAAAGATATTACTGATTTTCTTTGAATGTAAGAATGTAAATACTGAGTCTGAAATAGTATAGCAATATGCTGTAAAATGATGTGAAAGCATGCATAAAACTATACATCTTCAGATGTTGTACATACACACTAATAATACAAAGTTATTATGGCTGTGTGTACCTTGTGTGCACCTCCTAGTGGTTAAAGAACGTTATTGAATTATTGTTTTTATGTGTTATATTTGATTAAAAAAATATTAAGAGTACATACTTTCATAGGGGGAAAGTATAAATATAGAAATATAGAATATACAAATCAAGAAGATACTATAAGTGAAAGGGATCTTGAAAGGGATGTGCAAAATAGCCATAATATACAGTCTTTAATTAACTATTAGTAGAGAATAACGAGTAATGAATATACTTTATTACTTGTTTCCATTCATGTCAATTGCAGATACATGTTTAGTCTTCTCAAGCACCAACTATCAAATATCTCTCCTGATTGTTGGCACTTGACAATCACCTTACCTGAATTTTACTCAGGTGTAACTAAAGTCTGATTTAAGGGTTGTTTATATTTCACATAATTAATCAGAATCTGCAAAGTAACTCAAATAAATGCAGTGGAGTAAAAAATACCAGGTTAACCTCTGAATTGTAGTGGAGTAGAATTACAAAGTAACAATGAGTTGTCATGTGGGTATATATTAATGCTGCGCATTATGGACACAAGCGATTTTCACCCATTTATTAACTATATGTTTTACATTTGATAACACCAATGTGTTTAATACTGGCAACTTCTAATTGTGGAAAAAACGAAAACGTTCAGTAGAGACGTCCCATAGAACATTTTGCGAAACACAATAGACAGCATGTGTAGTTCTGGGGGGGTGTTCGATTCCAGTTTTGGTTAGTCTGGCGTGGTTTCGTTCCATTTCACACAGCTGTTTGACGCTCTGCGTAACCTTACGGGGACTGTAGTCCTAAACGATAGCTGGGGATTATGGGTAGTATAGTGTATTCGGCCATCCTAAACTCAGAAATGTTGACAATCGCAATGATGCTCGAAATGTCCCTTATAGGCCTACGTCTGTTTCCGGTTATTTTTATTTTGAAATTCAGTTCCTGACGGACACCAAAAAAGCCAGAGATAATGGAATTAAACCAATAAATAAAAGCAAGGATAATTCTGTGTTATTGGTGAGTAAATAACAGTTCTATTCTAACAAATTAGAAGGAAAAAATATTTAAAAATACAGATTTCAGTATCCTGAGGCTCTGAGCCCCATTTATTTTCCTCACAGACGGCAACAAAAGTCCGAAATTATACGATTTAAAATAAAAGCAATAATTTAGCCTTGATATTGAGTAAGAACATGTTTTTATGAACCACACAGCTTCCGGTCTCCCACGACCCGACCGGAGAAAAAGACGTGCTGCAGGCAGTAGAAATACATTGCTTTTAAAACCTTGCTGTGCAACACGAAAAAAAGGTGCAAATCGTGTTGGTGAACACGAATCAATAGATTAAAAATCGTGTTGGTGAACACGAAATGCCGTGAGACTGGGTTGGATAAACATACTTTCTCCGGGGAAGCAAAACAGAAGATGTCCCTTAACCATTGGATTGGCCCTAGGTTTATGAATAAATACAAATACAGCATTAATATCAATAAAAGGAATGAGGTGGATTGACCACATAGATTGCCGTACAGCGCACATACCGATCAGGCTTTCCTATCGATAACGCAGAGAGGGGAGAGCTTCATGCTTTTTATGGCTGCGTTAACAGGCTGCACCCGGAGGATCCTCCACTAGGTGAGGTAAAGCAGGGCTAAGTATCAATACGCTGGTAAATTGCAGAACCTTTCCTGAAGCAAGCAATGCCACTGCAACATACCTGCACCGGTGGCGGAAGCAAACACGGCAAACATGCAAGTGGGGCGGGTCTGTGTACCAACAAACAAGAGACAGCCAGCTAGAAACCTCTGCCCCTTTATAGGGTGCCCCCTGGCGGCGACACGCTCACAAGAGCCAAACGAGGAGAATATGCTTTACAAGGGATTAGGACTCTCATCCTGCTACACAGAGTTGAAACTTGAGCGGGGTAATGCAACCTATATCGAAAATGGTACCTCACTTCTTCCAGATTTTAAACTGAGGTCGAACATTCTTCAAGGACTGGTGCAAGAAATAGTCCGGTACAAAGTTTATGTCAGTGATGGGCAGTTTAACATGGTTGGAATGGCCCTCATCTCAAAACATCCCTGCCTGACTGAGAAAGGCTCCCTTACTGGATATGCTGGTTGGAAAGCTATCTAAACTGGCCATCTACCGCACTCAGTTGAGAAAGCTTGGGTGTCCTGAGGTGATGGTTAATTTTGTTAAGCAAAGACCAGAGGGCAAATCAAGTCCTGCTTTTGGAATAAAAAAACCAAAGCGTTCAGAAGTAAACTACTGCCCCCTTTATCCTATTGTAGAATCTGACGTGAGCCTTGAGAGTCTGAGAGTGGAGCTTCTATCAGATGTTAAGAAGATAAACAACATGGAGGTGGTTAAGAGGAAAATGGAAAATACGTTTGCATACAGGAGATATGAAGTGGTACGTGACGCACCCAAGGTACAAGACTTTCATGCAAGATGGCCAGCTCTCTTTGATATAAATGAGGTATGTCAATCAATCAAATTTTATTTATAACGCCCCCAATATCACAAGTTCAACCTATGTCTCAGGGGATTTTTAAGTTTGTACAGTATATGAATACCTAACAACCTGATACCATGATAACCTGCCAGGTGACAGACACAAACATCTCCGGGGAAGCTAGATTAGTACAGTACATATTTGGGACGCGAGTATACAGGTACAGAGAAAGAAAAGAAAGATATAAGGTGTCCACAGACAGTTTGAGCCTATAGCAGCAAGGCTAGGGTAGAAATGAAATGATTTTTATGACTGTGACATTTTGTTTTCTTAGATAAATGCGGAGTTTAAGCGCATAACAACCCTGCCCCTCCAATCGAGATTTCTCTCTCAGCTGGATGTGTTTTCTGACAAACTTCAGAAGATCTTTGAGAAGAGAGGAGGACCGATGGGCCAGCGTCTGAACGGTATCATGTCAAACATGACTCAAGTAAGAATGAATTTTATTTTAAATGTTATACATCGAGTCAATAGTGTACACATTTCATTGAGCAAAACAGATTCTTTATTTTGTTATTCCCCTTCACTTAGGTTGATGATGTCAATTTAGGGCGGGAATGTCTTCTGAAGGGGCTGTGTGTGCACCTCGATGAGGACCCAGAAGATCTGCTGAGAGAGTTTGTGGTCAGTAGAAGTAATATCTGACCTTTTGATGTTTTTGTTGGGCTTTAAAAGTATGTGAACATCCCTGTTTTTTGTTTAATAGCCAGACTACACTGAAAAGCTAGAGGGCTTTTAATTTAAAACGGATACAGGAAGTGAACATTTTTGTATCAGGTCAGACAGGAGTATATCAGATAACAAGGAGGCTTAAAAGTACTGAAATCTGACCAAATGTACTTGTTAAACACAGGGATTTAGTAATGGGTATATATATTTATTGATATGTTAGATCTCACTCTGTTCCTTTTGTGACTGTGCACTCTGCAGTAGGGCTGTGCATCCTCACTGGTCTCACGATTCGATTCGATTACGATTATCCTGTCAACGATTCGATTCAATTCGATATCCCAATGCATCACGATGCATCACGATTCATACCAATGCGTTGCATCCTCAATTTTCTATATTACTGCACATGGCTTATTTTTCATCAATGCATACATGCAGTAAATACATATGAACTCTCTTTTTATTATTTAGAAAGTGCTTCAGAAATCAAAACAGAAATGTCTTGACATTAATGTATAAACCAAAATAAATGAATTGTACAGTATAGGTCTAGCCTCCGTGTGTGAAGTTGTTCCATCCTCAAAAATAAAAAAAGAATGCTTCTGCAGTCTAGCTGCAGCTTCTAGCAACGGTCTTCTGTTAAAAAAAATTATACTGAATGTCCTGAATGTGGCATCACACACAGGACTTGAGTCTGAACACAGCAGACAACAGGAGTATTTACAATAGCATATACAAACAAAAATAGTGCATGTACACTTACATTCTCTGTCTTACTGTTACATAAATCCCATGAATGTATGAGATTAAGTTAGCTTCATTATATCTCAGTGATTAAGTGAATAATAAAGTTTCTATCGGGTCACTATCAGCCTGTCAATCATTATTTTCAGGGAGGGGGCGGGGTTTGGAGGAACGGAGAGGAGACGGTGATCGCGGAAGCTTTTTTCCTCCTGCCTTCACAAACTTTACACACGTATATATCGTCTGGAAATTGCTAGAGGACATTCATACTTTGGAATCCAAGACTTAATGAAATCCACCAAAAACCTGACATGATTGTAACGCGATTATTTTTGAAAAACATAAATCTCTGTGTCTCTGAGCCGCAGCGACACGGAGTGATTCAGAGCGAGTCCTTCTGCTGTTGGTTCTGGACTGGTGTTCTTGTGTTGGTGGATAAAGCAGACTGCTCCGTGTTTGGTGTTGCTGTGCCGCTGTGCCGCTGTCACGTCTGTTCCCTGATCTCTACGTCACCGACCGTTTTGATATTAAAGTGACAGAAAAATAAACGTTATAGTAAAGCCGCGGCCGGAAAATCAGGAAGCAACGTTACTACGCTATAATCGATTATCTTCCGTCACTGCATCGATACCGAATCGTCCACGTCCGCATCGCAATGCATCGTAGAAACGATTATTTTCAACACCCCTACTCTGCAGGCAGAAGATGAAGAAGTCCTTCTGCGGTCCATTGAGGGGATTACAGTGGGACTTTATGTTGTTGTGACGGAGCGGATCACATGAGTGACTGACTCCGCCACTGACAGCCGACACACACACGCACACACAGTCACACACCAAACATTTCCTGCTCTCTTCCTAAAAAGGAATCATGCAATGTATTATTTATTGTGTGTTTGTTAATTTGTTAAATGATTATGTTAAGAGGTGGTTAACCTGTTTATGTTTGGGTCGGATTGTTATATTGAAATGTGGTTTGGAGTGTAATTGTTGTCACCTGTTGACGGTAAGCCTGGTGGGAGGGGCTACGGGTTAATAAGGGACGGGGTTGGCCCTGGAAGGGGAACTCGGGGAATGTTGCACAGAAGGCAACAGCTGGGACGTGTTTGAGAGATCGTTGCAGAGAAGGCAACAGCTGAACACGTTTACTCTCCGGGAGTGATGGACGTTTGATTTGAACATTTATTTATTCTGTTTAAGTTGCGCTGGTTCGTTATTTGATTTTTTTGCTGCTGTTATTAAAGTTTTGGAGCTTAACCCAACCGACTACGCCAGTGTTTTGAACGGAGAAATAGAGCCCCGCCCGCCCGCCCGCGTTTGTCTTTATTGACTATTTGTTTTAAAATGTTATGATAAATGCTGTAGATAAGAGATTAGGATGGATCCTGTAGAAGAATGTACGAAATGCCTCTATTCACATGAAATAAATAATCTTATGTACCCCTTGAGCAGGCTCGGTAGATTAAACAGAAAACTATAGCATGTAGTTTCAACAAAACATTAATGTGGCTTTAACAGGTACACATTAAATATACTGAGTATATTAAAAGCCTAAAATGAACATAAAAAAAGTCATGTTGGTTAAACATAGGGTAAATGAATATACTTAATATTAAAGGAAATATTCAAATTAACATAACAATTTCATGTTTCTTTGACATAACATAGTTGTGTGTCTTTAACATAATGGAATAGTTTTGAGAACACATGATTTTAATATGTGCAACCGATGTCCATGTTTTTTATTATGTAAGTCCAACAGACTTTTTACAGTGAAGCTTACATAAAGAAATCATGTTGCTTTAACAGGTACAAGTTAAATATACTGAGCATATTAAAAGCCTAAAATGAACATAAAAAAGTCATGTTGGTTAAACATAGGGTAAATGAATATACCTAATATTAAAGGAACTATTCAAATGAACATAACAATTTCATGTTTCTTTGACATAACATAGTTGTGTGTCTTTAACATAATGGAATGTTGTAAGTACACATATTTGAATATGTGCAACCGATGTCCATATTAAAATCATGTGAATCCAACAGCCTTTTTTTTCAGTGCATGATGGAGAAACCAAAAGCTCATCTGGATGTGTGGTGGTTGTTAATATTGTTTTATTTTTTGAGAAAAATACATGAATGTTGTTCAAATAAATGTGTTTGTCTTTATTGACTTTGTTTTAAAATGTTATGATACATGCTGTAGATATAAGAGATTAGGATGCATCCTGTTGAAGAATGTACAAAATGCCTCTATTCACATGAAATAAATAATTGTATGTACCCCTTGAGCACTAGGTAGATTAAACAGAAAACTATAGCATGTAGTTTAAACAAAACATTCATGTGGCTCTGTACAGAAATATAAAAGCCTAAAATGAACATAAAAAAAGTCATGTTGGTTAAACATAGGGTAAATGAATATACTTAATATTAAAGGAAATATTCAAATGAACATAACAATTTCATGTTTCTTTGACATAACATAGTTGTGTGTCTTTAACATAATGGAATAGTTTTGAGAACACATGATTTTAATATGTGCAACCGATGTCCATATTAAAATCATGTGAATCCAACAGCCTTTTTTTTCAGTGCAGCGGCTGGGAATGTTAAGCCCTCCCACTATTTTCTAAGAGGGCATTGCCAGATTTTCAATTTCAGGATTTAACATTGAGATGGCGCTTCATTCACAAATACAGAAAGACAAGTTTCATGTACTTTCAGTACTTCAGTTGTGTTTTGAAGTGCATTTGAACACATATTTGTTATGGTTTTCACAGGCTACTACAGTATAACCTAAAAATGTCAATATTTTAGATCAAATAAAGTATATCTAATCTTGTAATTCAATAATATATAGTCTTTATATATTAAAAAATCATAATAATAATATAAATGTTTACACTTCTTTATTTGTTATGCTCATACTTTTACCTTTACAATCGTTTGCTTTAATATGCAGTATATATTTTGTAATATTTTTTTTGGTGTTTGCTTCCTCCTGCTCCCTTTCGGACACATAGTGTATGATTTATTATTATTATTAATATGAAGATATTATTAAGATAAGATAAGACTTTATTGATTGAACATTTTTGTTTCTAGAGTTCTCTAGAGTTCTCTGCTGTCCCACGGTAATTGAGAAGGCTCACATTCTGACCATTATTTAAAACAATAGGCGCTTTCACACCGGCTGTGTGGCTGAATGGCAGGCGATTTAGGTGTGGCGCATTTATCATTACGTGATCAGAGCTGCCTGCCTGCCGTCAGATTTCATTTAAAAAACAGGTCTGATTTTAAGATCCTAAAATAAATACAAATATATATTTTTTCTAATAATGTTGTGGTCACGTGACTTTGTTTAAAATCCAAGGGTGTAACTTTGGTTTGAGAAGTGGGGGGACACACACACACGAAACAGGGGGTCCTCCACAATTAAACATTTTTCCGATTTAATTAAAGTTCCTGCCTTTCTACAAATATATTAGGGACTATGGTGTTAAAAAAATCCACGAAAAATGTGTGTTATTTAAGGTAATTAGGTAGAGGCCCTTTTTATCAGTAACGAATTTAGCAGTTGAACATACAGTAAAAGTCAACTGAGTGTCACTTGCAATGACAGTGTTAAAAGTCCGACATTATACGATTTAAAAAAAAAAACGATAATCATGGCTTGGCATTGAGTAAGAAATGTTTTTATGAACCACAGAGCTTCCGGTCTACCAAGACCCGACCGGAGAAAAATAAGTGGTGCAGGCACGAAACGTGGCGTATCATATGCACGCAAAATCGGACTTCTGCGTATCTATTGCACGTATTTCCAATGTGTAAAATCGTGTCATTTGTACGCAGACTGAAGAGAGTGGGTTGGATTGACAAGTCTCTACCACAATATTGTACGTGTTTTCGTCTTACGACTTTAACCCTCTCACAATGTATTTTCAGTTCATAAAAGTTAATTGTAACAATTTTTCTAAATAAGCTCCACTTTTGTGTCACTTCTTGTTCCACAATCCAAGATGGCGACAGCAATACATTCCAAACTCAGGGCTTCAAGTGGAAGTCCAAATGGGATACATCATGGTGGCTATAAATGCTACTTTTTATAAATATTTATTTACCTATTTTTCCTGGAAAAGTACTGTTGAGACTGCCAGAAAGACACTATCAATCCCAACCTTTATGATCAAAGTAAAACTACACAGAGATATCAGCTGCCAGGAGAACAGGAGCCACCACAGCCGGCACAAGAACATGGCCTCAGGCACAGCAGGTACAAAAGGCTTCATGATTCAGTGCGAAAGTGGAAGTGAGGGATCTACGTGAAACTGTTCCAAAAAAAAGAAACTGGGCACAGAGGATGAAATCAGAGGCCCCCAACACACCATCCAACAAGTGAGGCTCAAAGGCATCAGCAAGAAAGGAACGTTGTGGGAAGCAACAATCAAAGAAAAAGCAACTATATGAAAGATGGTACAGGGAAGAGGATCAAGACTTGTGCAGACTCACTGGCAAAGAAGATCACCCCAGCAGGCGGTTAGATAAATGAGAAATCCTCTCCTCTGAGCAGTCATTTTAAAGAGACGTCCGTTAATGATGACAGGAGGCACAGCCCTCTGTCTGATGGTCAGAACTGTGTTCATGATGACTTATATATTTACTTTTAATTCATTCACAGTGCGGTATAATGAGACAATAACAGGCTAAAGATACGGACATATATACACACACACATATATATTTATATTAGGGCTGTCAAACGATTACAATTTTTAATCAGATTAATCACAGTTTAAAAATTAATTAATCATGATTAATCACCATTCGAACTATGTCCAAAATATGCCATTTATTTATGTATATTGTTGTGGGAATGGAAAGATAAATGAAAGAAGGCGGATATATCCATTTAACATACAGTATCTATGTTTATTATAACATTTTTCTGCATGTCAAAATGAAAGACAACCCACACACCTATCAATCATCAAACCTTTACAAATACAAGATGTCTGATGATGCAGTACTTTGTGCCACGACAATATAATCCTGCACTTAAGGCCATGTCAAGCAGAACTGCAGCATCAGTGGTGGAGCTGGGGGGTGGCTGGGAGTGGCCATGGCCACCCCCAGCTGAATCCTGGCCACCCTATTGGGCACCCCAAACACTCTCACCACGGGGCCCAAACCATTTTAGAACATTAAGAAAAAAAATGTAAGTAACCTTTCATCATTCGTCAATAATTAACATTAATAGGACATTATATTGATAATGTACTCACTAAACTTACAATTAATTTAACTTATTTTCTTCCAAAAGTTAATTATCCAAAGCCTCTGAACACCCCCCTCTATTTACATAATGGTTTGGTCCTGCCTCCAAACGCGGTGCAGCACCGCCGGCACTTTCTAGCAGAGAGTGAGAGCATGTTAGGAGCAGGGATGCTAGTACTTACGTATGAACAGTGGCGGCGCCAACATTAAGGCTTTCCCATTAATGCACCAGCGCTACAGTTGAATTTTCTACTGCAACACTCCCCACACGCACACAGTGTACCCGTGACTGTTACAGTGAAGGCTCGATAATCAGCTCACGGCATATAGGTGTAAGTAGGGGTAAAGTGCTATTTTTACAAGTGGGGAGTGGACCTCACGTCCTCTAGGAGGGTCCTAACCTCCTCTAGGGGGGTCCGGGGGCATGCTCCCCCGGGAAGATCTTTTTTAAATATTGAAGTTAAAAGCATCAATCTGGTACACTTTGAGAGCAACATTAAGAGATCTATGGATACATCTCTCATCACCCATATGAAACAGAACTGTTAACATATTTTCTATTTCTTCATAGACATTCTACAAATCACTCCCCTTTTAAAACAAACCGTTTGAGACCCACTGAGATAACTAGACTAAAGTTAACTATCAAAACACTGAGAGTCCTTTACTTCACCTGAGCTGAGGTTACCTGAGACTCTCCATCTGACAGGACAGAGTTCTCCCTCCACCTTGTTGTTCAAAAAGCTCCTTATACCCGTTAGCTTGGCTAGCTAGCACCAGATGCTAACCACAACAATCTCCGGTAGATACCCACTGGTGCGCGAGCTCTCTCTCTCGCTTGCGCAGGCACACAACATGGCTCGGGCCACACACACCCAGAGCAGAGCTTGAATGAAACACAGAGACACAGAAGTAAGCTACTTGCACTCACGAGGCCTATTATGTACAGAATCCCTCTCGCTTTCAGTTGGTTTTGATTGAGTGTCCACAGGTGGACGTTTAAGGACTAAAAAACAATAAATGTTTCACTTTGCTGTTAGCAAATCATTTGACGCTCTAGCTAACAGGAAGTCACTCAAGTGTCACAAAGTAATTTAGCCTATGGGTAGGTCAAAAATCGAATGGGTGCTGGCCATTGGCCTAATCATATCACCTGTGTTGGCTTTATGTTTTTGGTCAAACATTTGTTTGTTTCACATTTGCATTGATGTAATCAATATTTTTTCGGAAAAAAAACAAAACAACCATATTTATTGGGGGTGCTTAGGGGGTGCTTTGGCAATCCTGGGGGGTGCTTCAGCACCCCCTAGCTCCCCCCTGGAGCCGCCCCTGCGTGTGAACCATGTCTCAACGACTCACAAAGTCAGGCTTTCAAAAGAGAAAAGAAAGGAGAGAAAGGCAAGAGAGAGGGACTAAAGGGTGACAGTATGTCACCCAGTTTTTCAAAGAAAAGGTGGGTGTGGTCTATGAGTGGTGGAAATGTGTCTGTTAGCTAGATAGAGCCTTTGCTGTTGCAGCTCCAAAGTTATGGAACGAATTACCACTCCAGGTTAGACTTGCTCCAACTCTGCCTGTTTTTAAATCTCGTTTAAATCTCGTTGTCCCTCCCCCTGGTGCCAGGACCAACAGATCCATCTCTAGACTTAGCAGCCCTGTGATCCTGTCCCCCCATAAGTGTTATATTTTCACAGCTCAGTATCAGTAAATATTGTGCGGTTAGTATTGGACTACAAGATAGATGCAAGCCTGTACAGGTAGAGTTATTTAAAGCATAAATGAGTGGGTTGGGTTCTGGAGGTGTGGTTAAAGCATTGTGCTTGGTTGGTGTAGTGGCCAAAATCCCGAAAGGTTTTTCTTGTAACCTTCACCTCAACAGTTAATGTTCTTGGCCACATGTAGAGCTTGGGGCCTCGGAAGCAGTGTCAGACTCGCAGTACAAAACCCACTGGACGTTTTTGTTGCTTTTCAAGGTTTATTTCCAGCAAAACATAAAACAAAATACGAAAACAATATTTAACATAAACTTAAACATCAGATCCTAATAATCTGTCTTCTACTAAGCATAAGGTTGCGTCTGCGTGTCAATGACGGTATTTCTGCTGCCTGCTGCCCTCCCGTCACACACCGCACCTCCAACTTAAAGCCTTAGCCCCGCCCCCTTCACCTGAGCCCTGCTGCCCTCTCACTGAAACAGAAAAATGCATTAATCAAGGTTCCAAATAAATCAAAACAAAATAAACCTAAATGCGGCTCCTACACACCGGCCCCTAATTGTTCTCTCAGAATCAATTACTCAAATTAGCCAAAAGGGAGCCATAAAACGACCAACAAATAATGACTTTAGAAAAATAAAGTATATACATTACATCCCTTATTGATGTTTAAGGAAGACCTATTGTTCTTCCGTCTCCAGGAGGCGGCACAGCTTAGCTATGGGCCTATCGATAATGGAGGTTTTCGTCTGGAGCTTCACTGTACGGGTCAGGCCTCTTGCATCAGGCTTGGTCTCCAGTACTCTGCCTAATGGCCACGACCCCCGTGGAGCAGTTGGGTCAACTACCAGGACGACATCTCCAATGCTAAAGTTTTTCCTCACTGTGTTCCATTTCTGTCTCTCTTGGAACAGCAGAAGGTATTCCTGTGTCCATCTATGCCAGAACAGATCCGCCATGTACTGGACCTGCTTCCAGCGGCGCCTGACATAGAGGTCAGATCTCTGAAACGTTCCCGGAGGTAGGATAGGTTGCGTTTTTAGCAGGAGGATGTGATTGGGAGTCAGTGGTTCCAGGTCGTGTGGATCGGAGGACACGGTGGAGAGAGGACGGTTATTGAGGATGGACTCTACCTCGCAGAAGATGGTTTGTAGGCCTTCATCGTCGAGGGTTTGCTGATGGAGAGTGGAGGTCAGCACCTGACGGACAGATCTTATGAGTCTTTCCCAGACTCCACCATAATGTGAGGCCGCCGGTGGATTGAAACTCCACTGGATTCCTTCAGGGTGCAAAGCGCCTTGGATTTTCCCTTCGTTTAGTGAACTCATGGCCTTTTTGAGCTCAGTGTGGGCACCCACCAGGTTTGTACCGTTGTCCGATCTGATATGCTTAACCTGACCTCTCCTGCCAAACAAATCTTCTCAGAGCATGAATACATGAGTCTGTGTCTAACGAGTAAGCCACCTCCAGATGTACAGCTCTGCTACTCATGCAGGTAAACAGGGCTCCATACCGTTTAACCATACTCCTTCCTCACTTCACTTTAAGCGGTCCAAAATAGTCCAATCCGACGTTGGTGAAAGGAGGGAGGTCAGGTAGGATTCTTTCTTGTGGCAAATCGGCCATTTTCTGCTCACCTGTCTTGCCTCTCACACGCCTACACACAACACACTTTGAGACTATTTTCCTTGCTGCTGAGTTTCCCTTTAAAACCCAGTACTTTTACGGAGCTCTGAACGCATGTAGTTTCTCCCGCTGTGTCCAGAGCGTTCATGGATGTGTCGTAGTAGGAGATCTGAAGTGTGAGTATCTTTGGGCAGAATATAAGGGTGCTTGGTCTCATCAGGCATTGCAGATCTGTGTAGACGGCCGCCTACTCTCATGATGCCTTCATCCAGTATAGGGTCGAGCCTACAGATCTTACTGCTCTTCTGCACTCTAAATGGAGCGGTTTCCAGCGCTGCCATTTCCACTGGGAAGGATTGCTTTTGAACATAGGTGATGACTGACCTCTCTGCCTGTGACAGGTCTTCCACTGTGAGGAGCTGTCCACCAACTGTGGACCTGAAAGCGCTTAGGTCAGTGCTCACCTTTTTGCTGCTCGAGCGGGTGGTGATGGGACCTGAGGAAAGCTCTTTACGCTTTTTGGCAGTCAACATCAGAGCATTCTTCACCTTGAGATACCATGCCACTGCTTTAAGTAGCCTCTTCCAGTCAGAGAAGTATGAAATAAGACGGTCTGTGGGAGTTTCAATGATTGCCACTGTTGTGAATACAGCAGCGTTTTTCCTGACCTCTGGGTCATTTTGCAACAATGGCTCGGAGGTCAATGATTTTTCCACAGGCCAACTTTCCTCCGGCTTCCATAGGAACTCTGGGGCATGTATCCATCTTTTTTGCTGCATGACTTTGACTGCACTCAATTCTCTCGAGGCGTCATCAGCAGGATTTTCCTTGCTGCTTACATATCTCCATTGAGACCGTTCACTATTGTCACGAATCAGTGACACTCTGTTGGCAACATAGGTCATAAACCTAGTGTAGTCATTACCAATGTACTTGAGTACTGTTTGGCTATCCGTCCAGAAGACTGAGGGGTTTAAGTCCACGTGTAGTTCTTTCCTCAGCATTTTGTCCACCTTCACCAACAGTGTTGCAGCTGCCAACTCCAGCCGCGGTACTGTGATGTGCTTTAAAGGAAGGACTCTGGATTTTCCTAGGACAAAGGCAACATGAACAACATCCTGAATGTTAACCTGCCTGATGTAGCTTACTGAGCCATAGCCATTCTCACTGGCATCTGAGAAGTGATGCAGCTGTGCAAACTTTTGTGTTCCATAGCTCTTTGGCTTCGACAGCGAGGCACTTGGAAGTGTTTTATCCTCTCCAGACTTGCCATCCATTCGATCCATTTATCTGATGTAGTCTGGGGCAAAGGTTCGTCCCACCCAAAACCTCTCTGGCAGAGCTCTTGTAGCAACTGCTTGGCTGGGAGAATCAGAGGAGCCAGAAAGCCGAGTGGATCAAAGATTGAACTTACAACTGAAAGTATTCCTCTTCGTGTATGTGGCTTCTGGTTGAGATGGATGTTAAACTGGAAATTGTCAGAGTCTACACCCCACTGCAAACCCAATGTTCTTTCAATGGGGAGACTGTTTTTGTCGAGATCCAAAGTCCTAACATCCTTTGCCCTTTGCTCTGTGGGGATGGAGGCCAGAACTGCTCTGCTGTTGCTCACCCACTGGGTCAGCTGAAACCCGCTAGCTGGGTGGCTTCAGATTCTTTTGCGACAGACTTTACACGGTCGTCAACATAAAAGTTGCTTCGGACAGTGTCAGCTACTTGAGGTGGGAACCCATGTTCATTGTCTTCAGCCGTTTTTTGTAGCGCAAAAATTGCACAGCTTGGGGAGGACACAGCACCAAAAATGTGCACCAGCATGCGATATTCTTTTGGGGGCTTACTGGTATCACCTTGTGGCCACCACAGAAACCGCAAGTAGTCCACATGAGATTTATCCATTCTGACCTGATGGAACATTGATTTTATGTCGGCCATAAATCCAATTGGCTCTTTGCGAAATCTCACAATGACTCCCACAAGAGAATTATTCAGATCAGGTCCCTGCAGTAGCTCTGTGTTCAGGGACATGCCTTGGTAAGAGGCTGCACAGTCAAAAACCACTCTAAGCTTTTTCTTTTTGGGGTGGTACACCCCATGGTGTGGTATGTACCATTTGTGTTCGGGTGACTGTGTCAGATCTTCCTGTGGGACCTCCTCTGCATAGTTGTTCTCCAAGATGTCGTTGAGGAATGCAACGTATTCGTGCTTGTAGTGCTGGTCCCTCTTCATCTTCCTTTTTAAGCCCTGCAGGCGCTGTTCTGCAATTTGGCGGTTGTTAGGCATGCTGACATTGGCTTTCCTGAAAGGCAACTTTAGACTGTAGTGTCCGTTTTGCAGGGTAGCCTCACTGGCTACTTTCAAAAACATTTTGTCCTCAACTGACATCTCTGGCTTTTCCTCAGATGACACTTCGTTGAAGTCCTGGTTGTACTATGACATTAGAAGCTCTTCCAAACTTGTGGCAGATATCCTATTCACAGTCACTCTCGCCGTACTGCCCTCACCGCCATTTCTGAGTGGCCCATTTACAACACACCCCAATAGAGTTTTTACTGCGTAGGGGCCCTCACCTTGGCTATTAATAACCTCCCATGGCTCTAACAGCTTAGGAGCATTCGTGCCAACTAATAATTCCACTTTAGCACTGATACTGGGAAGTTTGACTTTATTCAGGTACGCCCACTGCGTTAAGTCATTCTGGTTGGGAATGCTACTGGAGGTGACTGGCATTTCTCTCTGGGTGAAAACGTCAGGAAGAGGTAAGAAGTTGTCGCTGTCCAGTGCTGAAACTTCAATTCCAGGTATGACGTGAGATGGCACCAGTTTTTTCTGATTCATTGTGCTTAACAGAATATGTGTTTTTCTGCCTTTCAGATTGAGTTTAGACATCAGCGCTTCGGAGCAGAAGGTAACCAGGTAACCAGGTAACCAGGTAACCAGGGTCCAGGAGGACATAGACTTGAAAGACTTGACTGCCTTTTGCTGCCTTAACTTGCACTGGGACAATGGACAGCACATTCTGTTATTCTCCGGCCCCTATGTGGCCACATAACTCTGCTGATGTTCTGCCTGCTACACCAGAGGGCCTTTCAGTCTGTTTAGTCGGACCATCTTTAACATAGATGTGCAGGGCACTTGGGTGGGCTTGCTTGCAAACTCTACAGGTGAGGCGTTGTTTACAGTCTCTACTAATGTGGCCTATAGAGAGACAGCCAAAGCATATGCCCTTGATCGTTACAAAGTTCAGCTTGTTCCTATGTGTTTCTTCAAAGAACCGTTTGCACATTTCCAATGTGTGCTTGCACCTACAGAAGGGACAGGAGGGTTCAGGCTCTGTTTCTTTTGGGGAAATAGTGACACCTGTGGCAAAACTGCTGTCATACGCCTTTGATATCTGCGACTTAACAGGACATCTAGTCTTTACAGCCACCTTTTCTTTGGCAGCTGAGTGGTCTTGAAGGTCACCAAAAACTGGGTCTGCTGCTATGCGAGCTTGCCTTTCAATGAAATAGACAAGGTCTAAAATCCTTACTCTACGACTGCGCTCCTCTTGCAGTGCGTAAGCTTTGCTGCGCCATCTCTCCCTGAGCTTGTATGGTAGCTTAAGCACAATGCTTCTCATGTTGGACACTGTGTCTAGTTCCTCCAAATACTCCATTTCCTCCATAGCGTTGCAGCAACTCCTTAGAAACATGGCGTAATCCTGCAGCGACCTTGAATCTTCAGATTGAACTAGGGGCCAGGATAGAGCTTTTTCCAGGTAAGCACAAGAGAGTTTGTATTCGTTCCCAAAGTTTTCCTTCAGTAAACCTTTTGCTTTCTGATAGCCTCTGTCTGGAGACATGTATTCACAGCTTTTGACTAGCCGCTGAGCTTGGCCTCTGGTGAACTGTATAAGGAACTGCAACCTGTCTCTGTTGTTGTCTGTTTTGTTTTCAATATAATGTTCAAAGGAGTGAATACAGGACTTGTACTCCATGATGTGTCCATCAAAGGGTGGAATATTTCCTTGTGGCAGCGTCGAGAGAAGTTGTTGTTTCACAAGTATCCTCGTCAAGCTGCTTTGATTTTCCAGTATTTGAATCATGTGAGACATGCAAGGCTTTAAAATCAACCGAAAGTTCGTTAAACTTCAACATGTTCCCTTTGACTTCATCCAGATATTCCTTATCGGTCATTAGGTTGTTCACAATGTGTTAAATGCGAAGCTTTTCCTGATCTTGATGAGCGCAGCTGCGCCGCAGCCTCATCTATGTCTTTAACAGGTGGCAAGTCCACCTCATCAGAACTCGCCATTTTAATCCAATATAAACTTCCCAAAAGTCTTCAAAATGTTTAGAAACAGTTCTTGTGGCTCCGTTATCCTTGTATTTTCAACACTTAACTCAGGTTACTTCATACGTTCATTTATAAGAGGCTGTATTTCACCACTGCTCTCTTTTTCTTCGTCACAGAAAGGTTGACAAATAAAAGATTCACTGTCCATAAACACAAATATCAGCGGTGAAATCTGTTTCTAAACATTTCAGGTATTTCTTCCAAACGAATAATCCTTCAGTGATGTTTGATTTGAAAGCGCATACCTCCTCCTAAGTGTTTCTTTGTTTGCTCCGACACGCGTTTGGTCCGCCACGGGTCGGCGTTTCCTTTGTCTTAGATTCCTACGATCCCTTTGATCCTCCAATAGTCCTCGTGTTTCCAATCACAGCTCGTCATTGACTAATTGTAGTGGCCAAAATCCCGAAAGGTTTTTCTTGTAACCTTCACCTCAACAGTTAATGTTCTTGGCCACATGTAGAGCTTGGGCCTCGGAAGCAGAGTCAGACTCGCAGTACAAAACCCACCGGACGTTTCTGTTGCTTTTCAAGGTTTATTTCCAGCAAAACAAAATACGAAAACAATATTTAACATAAACTTAAACATCAGATCCTAATAATCTGTCTTCTACTCAGCATAAGGTTGCGTCTGCGTGTCAATGACGGTATTGCTGCTGCCTGCTGCCCTCCCGTCACACACCGCACCTCCAACTTAAAGCCTTAGCCCCGCCCCCTTCACCTGAGCCCTGCTGCCCTCCCGTCACACACCGCACCTCCCACTTAAAGCCTTAGCCCCGCCCCCTTCACCTGAGCCCTGCTGCCTTCCCGTCACACACCGCACCTCCAACTTAAAGCCTTAGCCCCGCCCCCTTCACCTGAGCCCTGCTGCCCTCCCGTCACACACCGCACCTCCAACTTAAAGCCTTAGCCCCGCCCCCTTCACCTGAGCCCTGCTGCCCTCCCGTCACACACCGCACCTCCAACTTAAAGCCTTAGCCCCGCCCCCTTCACCTGAGCCCTGCTGCCCTCCCGTCACACACCGCACCTCCGACTTTAACCTTCTTAGCCCCGCCCCCTTCACCTGAGCCCTGCTTGTGCCCTTCCCGTCACACACCGCACCTCCAACTTAAAGCCTTAGCCCCGCCCCCTTCACCTGAGCCCTGCTGCCTTCCCGTCACACACCGCACCTCCAACTTAAAGCCTTAGCCCCGCCCCCTTCACCTGAGCCCTGCTGCCTTCCCGTCACACACCGCACCTCCAACTTAAAGCCTTAGCCCCGCCCCCTTCACCTGAGCCCTGCTGCCTTCCCGTCACACACCGCACCTCCAACGTAAAGCCTTAGCCCCGCCCCCTTCACCTGAGCCCTGCTGCCTTCCCGTCACACACCGCACCTCCAACGTAAAGCCTTAGCCCCGCCCCCTTCACCTGAGCCCTGCTGCCTTCCCGTCACACACCGCACCTCCAACGTAAAGCCTTAGCCCCGCCCCCTTCACCTGAGCCCTCTCACTGAAACAGAAAAATGCATTAATCAAGGTTCCAAATAAATCAAAACAAAATAAACTTAAATGCGGCTCCTACACTCAGAGTTCTGACATATTCATCACTTCTATTCATCTAAAACTGGACCACTCCCTCCTTGGAGGAGGCCCAAGCTTCGGCATACCTTTTGTCGTTATGAGACCTATTATTAACTACATGTTATTATTCATTAACTACAACGTCACTGAAATCAACAAATCTGTATAATCATGACACTCCCTCCTTTGAGCACAACATGCTCAATCAATATGGCAATGATTACCCTATTCTGAACAGGACACGCAAACCCATAACGTTGCACAAAATAAATATAACTTCTCCGTGTACCCATAAGGCGTACAAAAAATATCGTATGATGTATGGCTTTCTGATGGTATAAATGCATATTCACTAAAATCTGCCATTAGCACAAAAAATTGTTTACTTGTTTCAACAACGGCTTTTGTCCTGGTATTATGCATCATTGTTGCTGCGAAAAACAATACCCCTGGTGTCGCTAATGCGTCTCAATAATTCTAGGATTAGAGGATTTTTTGATACTGCTGAACAAACATATGATAAAATAATATTTCTCCAAACTAGAGGGAAAATACGAACTATTCTCACAGAGGGTGACATGCATGGAGGGCTGGTGCCCCTCACTCAAAATGAGATATTGCCTTACGCACCACATTATAAATCAGTAAAGTCACTCAAGAATAAATAAATAAAAACTGATTCTTGAAACTGTTGTAAAAACCCTACAACGTCTTCATCCAAGCTCTCAATCAGTGTCATGTTATTTAGTTTGCAGCTCATTGCCTTAAAACAGATCCTTCAGACCGATTATAAAATTGTGTTTATGAGAAAAAATGTAATCTGACTCCAAAAATCACATAATTATTTGACTAAAAAAAATACACTTCCACTAACAATAAATGAAGTTCCCCTTTAAACACAGCCCCGGTCTTCTGACGGGGTCTATCTATGTACTGGCTGGAAATGTTGGGCCAGTCTCTGTCGCTCTGTCACTGTTCTCCCGCTAACAGTCACTCTCTAGTTCTGCTGGGTTCTTGTTGACTTCTTCACTGGTTTGAGACAAGCGACCCTATCGGACACCTCCCTTTGTAGCCAGACTTCACCACAGCAGAATCGAGTTTCTGTTTTTAGGTCTCAACAGTTCCACGTCTGGTGTATCGCCGCCCCTTAAACTGCAGTCGGTGTAAACAGGAGGTAAGGATGCTCCGTCTTGGGCGAGTACTAGGTTTCCGTCTTCATATTTTTGGGTGGAAACCCATCGTCTTGACCTCACTAGCTGTGTGGACACAATAGTTTTCTGTGTAGGGGAACAACATCACTCGTAATCTCTTTCCTTCTCATAATTACAAAAATAGTCTGCTAAATGTTCTACTATGTTTTATGCTTTATGTGTAAATGCAATATGCTACTCGCTGTCTTGTTTTACATTAAACCTCTCCCTCCTGTGGTGACAGATATGGCTCTATGTAGCTGGATTTCAAAATACCCTTGTGCTGAAGATGCATCACCTGGTGGTCTGGTCCTCTGAGCTTCCTCATTGTTGTGGTTGATACCAGGGTGTCAGTGGCATTTGGGTCATGTTTGGCACCCCTGTTCGTCTTTGACATCTCTGGGACCCCCTGCCTCCGTCGTCATCATGGAAACCTCCCCCGGGGTATCTACATGGAGGGCCGTTGTTTGGTGCATGTGATGGGTGTTTCATTTGTTGTTGTGGACAATCTCTAGCCCAATGGCCCATTTGGCTGCAATGGTAACATCCCTCAAACCGTAAACATCTTCTGCCTGTGCCTCCTTGGAAACCTCCTGGTTGTTGGTTCTGCTTCTGATTCTCTGGCACTATCTGAGATTTAACTGTTTGAGGTGTAAACCTGTTTATCTGCAGTCGAGCCTGGCTCTGCGTCTGGTCTCAACTTAGTTTCTCTTGGTGACATGTTCTCTAACTATTCGAATGATCAAAGCACTAGTCCTCTGACTAGTACCTTTGTATTCCTTCAAAATATCCTACATCATCAGAATTGTTAAATCTTTTATTTTTTTTAAGGTTTTTTTTTTTTAAATGTTAATAAAGTTAATTAAAAGATAAAAATTATGCACATTTTAAAATCTGAAATGCTACAAATAAAAATTGTACAGTGTATGGTTTTGACTATGAAATATGAAAATTAGAAATCTGGTGAAAATCTAAATGTACTGTGTACAGTGCACACCGAAGTGTATGGAATTATGTAAATGTGATAACTTGTGTTAGCTTCAATACATTTGTTTGCTTATTTGAAAGAGTATTATATAAAGTTTCTTATCTTATAATTAGAAACCACTTGCAATTCTATCTCGGCGATGAAGCATGTGTTTATTTATAACACTTAAAATTAGACTTCAAAATGCTATTGAGTGTTTCCTCTATGTAATAATTCTGTACTACCAGCAGAGTGCGCTATTGTAATTTCCAGCTTAATCCACTAGGAATTACTGTTGCAAAACTAACCTGTATTTAAGAAAAGCTTATTTTCCTTCCTAAAAATGGAAAGAGAATTACACTAGGGAAGAATATTACACTATGGTAAAACAACACAGCACATAATCGCCAAAACACTTGCAAACTGGAATATTTCAAAAAACCGTCAATTCAAGCAGAAAAGAAACTTCCAATATCAGACCCCTATGAATGCCAAACTTCCCACGGTAAAATAACCTGTCTATTTTATAATTCCAACTTTGCAAAGAAATATGATTTGTCCTTCTCAAGAAGGAGTAGGACTGGGTAAAAACAAACAGAGTCTCACTTCTTCAATTAGCATTTCACGAAATGGCGACTGCCGTGTGGTTCATTGTAAACATGCTCGCAAAACAAGATGGCAACTTTTCCAACCTTTGACCTGAAGAACAAAGGGATTTGACAACACCTCGTGGCTCTCACAGCGGAGTTTTAAAAAAAAATTCAACACAAAACAACACTGCAGTTTAAAATAACATTTCTATTTAATGTACAATTTATAAATGGGCCTCATACCCTTACGTCATAGCGCTCAACCCATGCACGTCACGAATGTCGCACTTCTCGTCGTAATCCACACGCAATGTCTGTTTGAAAACAGAAAAACAACCACTGAAAGCTTCAAACCTTTCAGGCCTTTTCCCAGAAAAGGACTTTTTTATAAGAAAGCCTCACACTGTAATTAAAACACTCACTCAACTGTGTTCTTTTGTCTAAATAGCCTCAAACCATTCACGTTAACTTAAAACGTAACAAGAAACACATTTTGAAATGATTGCCCTCATCACACAAAGGACTTTTAAAAAGAAAAACAGCCTCACACTGTCTTTAACACAAACACTCACTCCAATAATCTCAGCTTCCACTGTGATTGTGTTCTTTTGTCTAAATAGCCTCAAACCATTCACGTTAACTTAAAACGTAACAAAGAACACTATATTGGAGCGATTAGCCTCTTGCCGACATGTAATAACAGACAAACGAATAGCATGCAGGGTTAAATATAAGAAAAATAAGTAATTTGAACTCACCCTGCTTGTGACAAAGCAACGCCTCGTGTTATATGATTGTTGTCATTATACATTTGATTGTTTTAACATTAATTGCCCAGCTATTTTCAGGAACCAGAAGCAGCAGTCCAACACACAGTCCTAAGATTGTCCTGCATAAACTATTGAAGAATTTGACTTAACAGGTTTCTTCTAACCGATTGTTTGAGATCTCTTGTGTGTCGAACGATTGCCAGCGGTCCCGGGCAACAGCCGGCTGTATAGTCTCTCCCGGTCCAACTAGAATCACGTCAGGGTCACCAATTGTTATCTATGTGTGGTTATTCTAGCGTCCAGGAGAGAAGCTTAAAAAGGAGACTAAATGGAGTCTCTGAGATTGTTTCAAATTGGTGCTTTAATTAATAAAAAGCGTGGTAATGTTACAAACAGGATATTGTTCAGTTAGGAGAGAAAGTCTGCAGCTTCCTCTCCCTGTGATGGCCGTGCAGACGAGAGCTTACAAGCATTCGTCCTTCCCGCTTTGGCTGTTCGCTCCTCCTCTCTGGGAGTTGTAGTGCCGTAGGGGACTTCCCCCCTCGTTCGTCTGTGTCCGATATCGCGTTAAACAGAGGATTTCAACATTTTACATTCATTGCTTACTTCCACATGCCTTTTCTCCTCCTTATCTCTTTCATAACTTTATATATAATACATGTTAACGGCGTTAATAGCCACTTTAATGATACTAATGGACGGTAGTCCC
This sequence comes from Pseudochaenichthys georgianus, assembly GCF_902827115.2. Lineage (NCBI taxonomy): Eukaryota > Metazoa > Chordata > Actinopteri > Perciformes > Channichthyidae > Pseudochaenichthys > Pseudochaenichthys georgianus. The sequence continues at coordinate 36,146,919 of NC_047512.1, forward strand.
GGATGTCGTCATGAAGGATTTTCAGAATAAAAGCTTGGTATTGAGAACTTCCGGGTTTTTCCAGAATAAAATAGCATTTAAACTGACGGTATGTTTAAGGTACATTATTTCTAACACTGTTTGACTTTATCTCTGAAAAACACAGTCTCGATAAAAAAGCAACGTCTTAGAGTCCGATGTGGCACATTGAAATGTTGTAGGCCTAAACTTCCCCTCTCACGTCCGTGTGTTTGCGCCATCATGGTTACACAACTATACAGACTTATGTGTTGTTAGTTGATTTAAAACAAAAAAGTAATCGTGTAAATCACTATCATAAACTGTGATTAATCTTCATAAATCAGAAGTTTAAAACATTAGTACGCCTGTTAACTTAAAACAAATACATCGTGTGCTGTAGTCTAATAAAGCGGTCGATGAAAAACTGCTGAGAGAAATAAGAGGGGTTTGAATCCGTGTATCCACCGTCCATTTGTTTTTCTTTATTCAACAAGTAAACGGAAGACCGTCTGAGAGGACTTTTTGCTTTTTACCAAATGGTCCTTGGAGCGAGGGGCGGAAGTCACGGAAGTGATTTCAAAACAAAAGCACTCGTTTGCTAAAACCACACTTTGAGTCACTGCAGTATCCTGCTGAAGGAACGGTGATTATTACAAACAAGGGGAATTTAGCGATCACAACGAAAACGGCCAAGACACACATTGAGCCCAGAAAATGAATGTTATTAAGGGCTGTAAATATAATAAGCCTCACGTTTTTTTGACAGCACAAATGTAAACCAAAATGTATCATTATGATGGATTTGATTGAAATGCTTGCATTATAAAGTGTGTGTTTATGTGTTTGTCTCCAGGGTTACTAGTTCGTCTCTCAGAATGGAGACCATGAGAGATTTGGATGAGGAGGAGGAGGAGGACACAACTTCAGTGTCCAGAAAACCTCCAGATTTGAGTAAAACAGACACAAGGTAAGAATCTGTTTCTGCTGTGAACTGACCTGCAGAGGAGTCTGGTTTGATCTGAGTAGCAGATCACAGTACAGAAACACAGCAAAGCATCACTGTGGAGTTCAGTCATGAAACAAAGTCAATGAGAGGAAAGAACCCAGAAGAGGAAAGTAAAGAGCTCTGGCTGTGCTCATCAGCAACAGTACATAATCTACTATTGTAAAATCATTCTCACACTCGACATGTAGGACTTTGTGTTTGATTAAAGGTGGGGTAAGTTTAAGAAACCGGCTCGAGATACACTTGTTATATTCCATGGAATGCTCTTAACATCCCGATAGCAATGAATATCTGAAGTGCTTTGACAAAAAATCCATACAAACATCTCATCAGTGGAAGCCGTGGCGCTGTAAAAAGCGGCCAATCATCTGAGCCGGCTAAAGTAACTGGATGGCCTACCTGCCTGTCAGCCTTCCATCGGGGCACAAACTGATCTCGTGCCCTCATTGGTCATGTGTGCGTCCGTGTGTGTTGGAGGCGGGGTTTTTTTGAGGAAGTGGCAGATTTTTTCCGGCTGTGTATTTTCAAATTCTAGCGATCTCGAGCCGGTTTCTCCAAAATTACCTACCCCACCTTTAAGTAAATGAACTTCGAATGTGTAAAACATTTCACTCTCACAAAAGAATTGTAACAACAGAAACCCACAAACACCATTTTTAAAACATAAAGTTTAGAGTAAGAACAAAAATCTTTAAAGGGGAAAGAAAATCAGAAGTAGTGATGTGTGATAAACATGTTGTTTCCACAGACAGAGAGCAGAGTCTCCCGTCCCCAGCTGTCTGTCTCTGAAGAGTGACCGGTCTATGGGTCAACCTCTAAACTTCCGTAATGAACCTGGACCCCCAGACACAGAGTAAGAGTCTGTTTCTACTGTGAACTGACCGGAAGAGGATTCAGTTTTTATCAGGGCCGGGACTTTAACGCGTTAATTAAGATTAATTAATTACACAAAAATTAACGCGTTAAAAAAAGTAACGCATTTTAATCGCACTTATTTTTGCACAGTGGAACGTTTCTCACTGGATGAGTTTCAGGCGTACCGATTATACTGGAGCACCAACTAACGTTCATGACTTCAGCATGGGACTTCAAACAACAACAAACCACGGTGAACAATAGTCAAACATGAACGAACAAGCTGATGAGACCGCTTTGGTCGGCCCCGTGGATGGGACATTTTGTTTTAAAAAAACGGACGGATGGAAGCGTCGATAAGAGCCGCAGCACATCAAGCCTAAAGTATCACCTAAATGCAAAGCATGTAGCAGCTAGCATGTAGCAGCTAGCATGTAGCAGTTAGCATGTAGCAGCTAGCGTGTAGCAGCTAGCGTGTAGCAGTTAGCATGTAGCAGCTAGCGTGGACGTTAGCCCGACTCCGAGTGCAAGGAACCACACCCTGACCCAACCCACACTCAACCAGATGACTGACTTCAGGGCCAGGATGAGTCAGTCCACGTCTGAGAGAATAACCAGCTCCCTGGCTCACTGGATTGCACTCGACTGTCGACCACTTGGAGTCACATCCATGTGGAAATTGCTTCTCACTGTTCTCAGGTCAAATATGTATATTTGATTAAAAATGCAATTAATTTTGATTAATTAATTACAAAGCCTCTAATTAATTAGATACATTTTTTTAATCGAGTCCCGGCTCTTTATGCCATGTGATAATCCAAACTGTTCTCTAAATAATACATGAGCGTGGTTGCTTACAGAACAGAAACACAGTTTGGTCAATTACAGTCAATTTAAACATGTAAGACTTTTCACTGTTACAAATGAATTGTAATGACAGAAACCCTCAAGCATGACTCAAAAACTGAAAGTTCAGAGCAAGTCCAAAATCCATTAATCGGGTAAACGGGCTGAAATCAAACACTGTTTTTTACAAGAACTAGTGATGTGTGTTAAACATGTTGTTGTTTCCACAGACGGAGAGCAGAGCCTCCCGCCCCCAGCTGCCTGTCTCTGAAGAGTGACCGGTCTATGGGTCAACCTCTAAACTTCAGTACTGAACCTGGACCCCCAGACACAGAGTAAGAGTCTGTTTCTACTGTGAACTGACCTGACAAACATATATATATCTATAGATATATATATTATATACTGTATATATATATATATATATATATATATGCCATCTGATCACTTTAAACTCTTATTTAATAATTACATGAGTGCAGTAGCCCACAGTATAGAAACTCAGTAGAGCTCAGTACAGAAACGCAGACGTACTTGAATCAGATAAGGAACATATCGGCACCTCGCGCTCTCCAGTACTTCATATTGAATTGAAGATATACATTTGTGTGTATCAACCATTGATTGTTAGTTTGACTATTAATGGAGCAGCCACAGCGTTAGCCGAGTCTAACTCCACTCAATCCAATCTCCATTCAGGAACTAGCGTTTTTAAAGTGATTTGCTTTCCATGTTGTGGACAGACCTGACAAAGTGTTCACTGCTTTCACAAATTGGAATCATTACGTAGTTATTACATAAACAAGTTTAATTTAGCCGTAGTAAAACTTGTGAACATGCTGTAGGCGATGATGTTACAGACAGAAGGGCGTTTGGTCTCATAATGATATGAATCACTAAATATCTACCACTTGGGAACAGTTACCAGGATGAAATATCATCTACAGATAAAGAACTTTAACAAACAAATCAAACAAGAATTTGCCGTCTTTGGGTTGTTCCATTGGTGAAAACCAGTCCCGTAATGTGCTATAAAGGATGTGTTGATCTCCTCAGAGGGAAGAGGAAGAGTGGTGTTCCTGTGGAGCAGTCCAGCTGTGCTCTGTGTCAGGACGTCCTGAAGGATCCAGTCTCTACCAGCTGTGGACACTGGTTCTGCAGACAGTGCATCGCCTCATACTGGGAGCAGCAACCTCCACCAGGAGACCCCTGCTGTCCCCAGTGTGGAGAGAGATCCAGAACCAGAGCTGGCCTGCAGACAGCCAGTCAGACCAGAACAGTAAAAAGTAAGTCTGAACATCTGTCCAGGGTTTCCCACCGATAGACTTTACTTGGGCTGCCCGCCCAGGTATATTACTACCCTCCTGGCTGGTCTGCCTGCATGTGCCGTCCGACCTCTGCAGCTCATCCAGAATGCAGCGGCTCGTCTGGTCTTCAATCTTCCTAAATGCTCCCACACCACGCCGCTCCTCCGCTCCCTCCACTGGCTTTCCGTGACGGCTAGAATCCACTTCAAGACACTGGTACTTACGTACCATGCTGCGAATGGATCTGGCCCTTCCTACATCCAGGACATGGTTAAACCGTACACCCCAGCACGTGCACTCCGCTCTGCATCAGCCAGACGACTCGCTGCAGCCTCGCTGCGAGGGGGACCCAAGTTCCCATCAGCAGAAACACGTGGGTTATCCTGGCTCCAAACTGGTGGAATGAGCTCCCATTGACATCAGGACAGCAGAAAACTTACACACCTTCCAGCGCAGACTGAAAACTCATCTCTTTCGACTCCACCTCGAGCGATAGAACTATTAACAAAGCACTTATATACTAATAAAGGACTGGCTTCTCTAAAGCCAGTTGAGTAGCACTTGAAATGGTTTGGCTCTATGAAGCCTGATGTACTTTATGATTCTTCAAGTTTGTATCGTCTTGGTCGAATGCACTTATTGTAAGTCGCTTTGGATAAAAGCGTCAGTTAAATGTAATGTAATAATAACATCAGCCCAAGTATATTTCGCGACATATTTATTTTTTATTTTATCCGTCCGCGAGCACTACTCCACCTGTGATCGATGAACTAGTGGACAATGATCCCTCGCTCTACGCCTCCTGTACCTGTTCGCTCTGCCATCTCGTGAAGGGTCTGCTAATAAGCGACCAACAGAAAGGGAGACCTTACGAGAAAAAGAGAAGTCAAATGTTGTTGCACATCACTCATGCGCAAATGCGGCGCAATTATGCGCTTTGCAGTAACCCCGCATACTAACAGTTCAACAGCGTGCTCCATTAGCACCCGTCCTGCCTGTCGTGCACGGCTACCACCACAAGTATAATTCTGTGGGAAACACTGCTGTCTCCTGCTGTCTTCAGGCCTGAAAACAGGATTCTTCCTGTTGTGTTGTACATAATATAAGTTCATTTAAAACATTTGTTTTATTCTCACGTTTCCTTCTCTCTCAGCAGAACGTGGTCTGCAGGAGGTTCTAGATGAACACAGGCTCAGTCTGAGGAGGAGATGTGAACGTGTGACTGAAGGAACTGATCAAAGTGAAACCCTCCTCAACAGCATCTTCACTGAGCTCTACATCACACAAGGCCAGAGTGAAGAGGTTAATACCCAGCATGAGGTGAGGCAGCTGGAGACGGCTTCCAAGAAGAAGCCCCTCCATTACACTCCAATCAAGTGCCAGGACATCTTTAAAGCCTCACCTGACCAGCAGACTCCCATCAGAGCGGTCCTGACCAACGGAGTCGCTGGAGTTGGAAAAAACCTTCTCGGTGCAGAAGTTCACTCTGGACTGGGCCGAGGGTTTGGAGAACCAGGATGTGAGTCTGGTGATCCCGCTCTCCTTCAGGGAGCTGAACCTGATCAAAGCTGAGCAGTACAGTCTTCTCAGGCTGCTCCATGTTTTCCATCCGACCTTACAGAAGGTCACAGCAGAGCAGCTGGCTGTCTGCAAAGTGCTGCTCATCTTTGACGGCCTGGATGAAAGCAGACTTTCTCTGGACTTCAGAAACAGTGAGGTTGTGTCTGATGTCTCTCGGCCGTCCTCAGTCAACGTGCTGCTGACAAACCTCATCAGGGGGAAGCTGCTTCCCTCGGCTCTCGTCTGGATAACTTCCAGACCTGCAGCGGCCAATCAGATCCCTCGTGAGTGTGTGGACAGGGTGACAGAAGTACGAGGCTTCACTGACGCCCAGAAGGAGGAGTACTTCAGGAGGAGATCGAGTGATGAAGACCTGTCCAGCAGAATCATCTCTCACATCAAGAGCTCCAGGAGCCTCCACATCATGTGTATGATCCCAGTCTTCTGCTGGATCACTGCTGCAGTTCTGGACCACATGTTGACTACAGACCAGAGAGGAGAGCTGCCCCAGACCCTCACTGACATGTACTCACACTTCCTGCTGGTCCAGACCAAGAGGAAGAAGCAGAAGTATGAAGAGGGACATGAGACGAGTCCACAGCAGCTGACGGAGGCTGACAGGGAGCTTCTTCTGAAGCTGGGGAGGCTGGCGTTTGAACATCTGGAGAAAGGAGACATCATGTTCTACCAAGAAGACCTGCAGCGCTGTGGCCTTGATGCCACCGAGGCCTTGGTGCACTCAGGAGTTTGTACAGAGATCTTCAAAAGAGAGAGTGTGATCTTCCAGAAAACAGTCTACTGCTTTGTTCATCTGAGCGTTCAGGAGTTCCTGGCTGCAGTCTACTTGTTGCACTGTTACACCAGCAGAGACGCAGCGGTACTGAAGGACTTCCTGCAGGAAGACTGGGACGAAGACAACAGTGATAGCAGGGATCAGGAGTACCCTTCCCTGGATGTCTTCCTAAAGAGAGCCATGGAGAAATCCCTCAGAAGTAGAAATGGCCACCTGGACCTGTTTGTCCGCTTCCTCCACGGCCTCTCTCTGGAGTCCAACCAGAGTCTCTTAGGAGGCCTGCTGGGTCGCACAGACAACCGTCCAGAAACCATCCAGAGAGCCATCAGCAACCTGAAGGAGATGAGAAGTGATGAAGACTCTGATGAAAGGAGCCTCAACATCCTCCACTGTCTGACTGAGATGAAGGACCACTCAGTGCATCAGGAGATCACAGAGTTCCTGAAGTCAGAGGACGGATCAGAGAAGAGACTCTCTGTGAAACGCCGCTCAGCTCCGGCCTACAGGCTGCAGATGTCAGAGGAGGTTCTGGATGAGTTGGACCTGGAGCAGTCCAACACATCAGAGGAGGGACGACGGAGACTGACTCCAGCTGTGAAGAACTGCAGGACGGCTATGTGAGTCCAGATTAACTTTAGAGATTAGCAGAGGTGTGGACTCGAGTCACATGACTTGGACTCGAGTCAGACTCGATTCACAAATTTGATGACTTTGGACTCGACTTGACAAAATCACAAAACACTTGCGACTCGACTTGGACAGGAACACCAATGACTCGGGACTCGACTTGGACTCGAGCCTTCTGACTTGAAGTGACTTGATCATTTAATTCAGAGGTCTCCAACACGCCGATCGCGAGATGCCGCTAGAAGAGAAGACTCCCGTTGGGGAGAGCAGAATCTCCAGCCGCTCCTACTCTTGTGGAGAATCCTTGCAGGCAGGGGCGGGTCTTTATTTAGCTGGGCCACCATGCGGCCAATCATATACGAGGACACACTAGGATCATACCATTATGTGAAAGAAGGGTGGGGGGCACAGCATGTGTAGTGGTACAGGCCAGCTGCACAGAGCGACGGGGAGATGGATTTAAATGCAAGCACGTCGGAAAAAGTCAAGAAATTAGCGAAAACCGAAAAAAGAAGCAGCATCTGCTGCTTTTCAATGATATTGGAGAAAGCAAAGCTGAGTGCAGGATTTGTAAAATGAAAAATAACCTTCAGAGCAGGTTTTTGTTGGTAACCACTCAGGATTTATTGCCAGAGGTGGGAGAAGTTCAGATCTTGTACTTGAGTAAAAGTACCTGAGTGAAGGAATACTCGGTTACAATAAAAAGTCCTGCATCCAAAATGTTACAAGTAAAAGTACAAAAGTATTAGCATAAAAATATAGTTAAAGTACCACCTGCAGAGGGACCTAGATGCAGGTGTTCTCTTCCCCATAGAGGCTGCCTGGCTGCACATTATCCCTTGCATAAAGATAGATTGTGGGTCCCTTATAACATGTTGTACACAGTGGAAATAAACATTCTGGTTACCTCAACATCAGGGATCTTATACATTAAAGTCCTTCTGAATCAAACTACCTCTTCAAATAGAATATAACACGTTAATTGATTATTAAATGATTAATGTGACTAATAAAGAGCAGTTTAATTATTAAGTATTATTCTGTTGATCGATGTCATTACATTTGGAAAAGCACATAACGACTTGTTTATGACTCGTTTTGTCAAAGTTTAGGACTTGGACTTGACTTGAACTTGCCCAACCTGACTTGAGACTTGACTCGGACTTGCAAAACAATGACTTGGTCCCACCTCTGGAGATTAGTGCAGATAAGGATTTTAGTTTTTAAAATAAACACTATGCAACTTTTTGCTGTTTCACATACTGTGAGAGCAAAATTGAATGAACACAATTATTCTAATACTTTAAAAATGTTTCGGTTTTTTCTTCTCTTCATTTTCATTGTCAACAACATATGAAGGATGTTTTATCACAGCAACATGTGATCAGAACATACAGAATAACTTTACATATGTCATTGAATGCAGTAAAGTTATTTTGAAAGGATTGCAGTTTCTTTATCGTTAAATTAGACACCGAGCAATATCTGATTTATGTTGACTAGTCTTCTCTAGTCTAGAAGCTAGCGAGCAAAGAGGTGACAGACATGGGATCAGATCCCACTCGACCACATATGAAATAGACTAACATCCAGTGGTAGTCAGAGCATGATATTCAAAATGTTTTTCCTCAAATGCATGAAGTAAATATGTTGTTTCCCCTTTTTCCATATGTGTTCTAACAGAATTCCTGACAGGGGATTCTTAGACTGGGAAGTCGTGGCCTCAGCTCTGAAGTCCGACTCCTCCAATCTGAGAGAGCTGGAGCTGGGAGTAGACCTGCAGGATTCAGAGGTGGAGCAGCTGAGTTCTGGACTAAAGAGTCCAAACTGTCGACTGAAGACTCTGAGGTCAGGTCACTGGCTGTAGTTCATGTGGTTTTCTACTGTATTTATAATTGTTATATTTATAATTCCATAATTTGCCTGAGTACAAAGATATTTTAATAAATTCACATTTCTTTCTAAATTGCTGAATATTTGACAAGAAAAACAGAAAGCAGAGAAAGTAGATGTGTGAGGGGACAGTGTGTGAGCTTCCACAGACTCACGCTGTGCTCCAAGAGTCAGTGGAGATGCTGTCAGGACTGATGAGCTGTGAGGGAGCTGGAGGAGGTTCTTCTGATGCATTATCAACGCATTTATAGTTATCTACTATTACATTTCTAAAAGTATCTTCGTCATTTTTGACCTCGGCCTCTGAACCCTCTCCAGGTCTGAAAAGAGGATGAGACTTTGAACTATCTCAAGCAGGAACATAGTTCTCTGAGCTTACATGATCCATCCATCCATCCATCCATCTTCTCCCGCTTATCCGTGGTCGGGTCGCGGGGTTAGCAGTTCCAGCAGAGAGCCCCAAACTTTCTTTTCCCTGGCGACATCAACCAGCTCTGACTGGGGGATCCCAAGGCGCTCCCAGGCCAGCGAAGAGATATAATCCCTCCACCTGGTCCTAGGTCTACCCCTTGGTCTCTTCCCAGCTGGACGTGCCTGGAACACCTCCCTAGGGAGGCGCCCAGGTGGCATCCTAACTAGGTGCCCGAACCACCTCAACTGGCTTCTTTCGACGCGAAGGAGGAGCGGCTCAACTCCGAGTCCCTCCCTGATGACCGAACTTCTCACCTTATCTCTAAGGGAGACGCCAGCCACCCTGCGGAGAAAACCCATCTCGACCGCTTGTATCCGCGATCTCGTTCTTTGGGTCATGACCCATCCTTCATGACCGCAGGTGAGGGTAGGAACGGCCCGGTAGACAGAGAGCTTTGCCTTCTGGCTCTGCTCCCTTTTCGTCACCACGGTGCGGTAAAGCGACTGCAGTGCCGCTCCCGCTGCTCCGATTCTCCGGCCCATCTCACGCTCCATTGTTCCCTCACTCGAGAACAAGACCCCGAGATACTTGAACTCCTTCACTTGGGGTAAGGACTCATTCCCTACTTGGAGTGGACAGTCCATCGGTTTCCTGCTGAGAACCATGGCCTCAGATTTGGAGGTGCTGATCCTCATCCCAGCCGCTTCACACTCGGTTGTGAACCGATCCAGTGAGTGCTGAAGGTCGCAGACCGATGAAGCCATTAGAACCACATCATCTGCAAAAAGCAGTGGTGCAATCCTTAGTCAACCGAACTGCAGACCCCCTCCCCCACGACTACGCCTCGAAATCCGATCCATGTATATTACAAACAGGATTGGTGACAAAGCGCAGCCCTGGCGGAGGCCAACCCTCACCGGAAATGGGTCCGACTTCCTGCCGAGGACCCGGACACAGCTCTCGCTTTGGGAGTACAGAGATTGGATGGCCCTGAGTAGAGACCCCCTCACCCCATACTCCCGCAGCACCTCCCACAGTAACTCCCTGGGAACTCTGTCCTACGCCTTCTCCAAGTCTACAACACACATGTAGACCGGATAAGCGTACTCCCAGGCCCCCTCCAGGATCCTTGCGAGAGTAAAAAGCTGATCCGTCGTTCCACGACCAGGACGGAATCCGCATTGTTCCTCCTCAATCTGAGGTTCGACAATCGGCCTGACCCTCCTTTCGAGTACCTTGGAGTAAACTTTCCCGGGGAGGCTGAGTAGTGTGATGCCTCTGCAATTGGCACACACCCTCTGATCCCCCTTTTTTAAAAAAGGTACCTTGCAACTGCTTCGGGAGTCCCCCGGGATAACAAATCCCTGAAGGCCTCCTTCTTCAGTCGGACGGCTTCCCTGACCACCGGTGTCCACCAGGAGGTTCGAGGGTTACCGCCCCTTGAGGCACCTAGGACCTTGAGACCACAGCTCCCCACCGCGGCTTCGGCAATAGAGGCTTTGAACACCGACTAGGGATGTCCCGATCACCTTTTTTTGCTCCCGATCCGATCCCGATCATTTGATTTTGACAATCTGCCGATACCGATTTTTCCCGATCCGATTTTTATGCAATGCATTATTAGAAAAAAAAGGAAAAAAGCATTCAAGTTGTCCCACAGAAGAACTCCATATGTCTGTGGTAAATCCGAAAGCAGGCACGTCTGTTAACAGGGCTTGTAGGTGACCACGAAGCTTGTTGTGAAGGGCAGGCAGAGCTTTCTCTGTAAAGTATTGACGAGAAGGCAACTCATAACGTGGCTCCAAGTGCTCCATGAGACGGCGAAACCCCACGTTCTCCACCACAGATAACGGCTGGTCATCCAACGCGATGAATTCAGCTATTTTCGCTGTTATTTTGTTGGCCTTTTCACTGTTCTGGGGCAGTTTCTCTTTCCTTTTAAACGTCTCGGAAAGTGTCGGTTGTTTCAGTGCCGTTGTTACCTGAGTGGCCGCTTTGTACTCGTCGTGTTCTTGGCGGTGTTTGTTTCTTAGGTGGCGTGTTATATTGGTGGTGTTGAAATTAGCTCTGTTCTTTCCACCACGCGGAACCTCCGCCTTGCAAACATTGCATCGAGCTGTTACACTGCCTTCGCTTTCAATTGTAAAATATTTCCAAACTCCTGACATATTCTCTGTCTGTAATGTTCTCGACTCCGGAGTCACCAGCTGAACGTAGCCTCTCGTTAGCTTACTGCTACTATTAGACACTGCACCATGCCCACTCTGTTGCCAGATTTGAGAGAAATAAGCAACCAGGTCTTGGTTGCTTATTTCTTTCAAATCTGGCAACAGAGTGCCCAAAAGAAACAACACATACATGATGTTGTGTAATTATAAACCAAAACTAAGGCCTCAGGATGACTTTAAGATGTGAACATGGTCATTTTAGTTTTGTAACATTAAATAAAATAATTTTTTTAAAATCCCCGATCTTTTTCTCCCGATCCCCGATCTTTTGAAAATCACGTGATCGGCTCCGATCCCCGATCACGTGATCGGATCGGGACATCCCTAACACCGACCACTCTGGTTCAATGTCCCCAACCTCCACAGGAATGCCCGAAAAGCTCCGCCGGAGGTGTGAGTTGAAGGCCTCCTGAACTTGGGCCTCCTCCAGACGTTCCCAGTTCACCCGAACTACACGTTTGGGCTTACCAGGTCTATCCAGGGCTTCCCCCGCCACTCGACCCAACTCACCACCAGATGGTGATCAGTTGACAACTCCGCCCCTCTCTTTACCCGAGTGTCCAAAACATACGGCCTCAGGTCCGATGATACGATAACGAAGGTCTAGGGTGCTCTGGTACCACGTACACTTATGAGCAAACATGGTGTTTGTTATGGCCAATCCATGACTAGCAGAGAAGTCCAGTAACAAACCACCACTCCGGTTCAGATCAGGGGGGCCGTTCCTCCCAATCACGCCCCTCCAAGTGTCTCCATCATTGCCCACATGTAGTCACATGAAGTCTCCCAGCAAGACTAAGGAGTCCCCTTCAGGAGCCCCATACAGGACTCTTTCCAGGGTCTCCAAGAAGGCCGAATACTCTGAACTGCTGTTTGGTGCATAAGCACACACAACAGTCAGAGTTTTCCCCCCCATAACCCGCAGGCGTAGGGAGGCGACCCTCTCGTCCACTGGGGTAAACTCCAACAACGAAGCACCTAACCGGGGACTTGTGAGTATCCCCACACCCGCCCGGTGCCTCACACCTTGAGCAACTCCGGAGAAGAATAGAGTCCAACCCCTATCCAGAAGTAAGGTTCCAGAGCCGACGCTGTGCGTAGAGGTGAGCCCAACCAGATCCAACTGGTACCGCTCCACCTCCCGCACAAGCTCCGCCTCCTTCCCCCCCAGAGAGGTGACGTTCCACGTCCCCAAAGCCAGCTTCTGCCGCCCGGGTCTGGTCCGTCGAGACCCTCCGCTTTCACTGCCACCCTTCTGGCAGCGCACCCGACCCCATCGTTGTTTCCCATAGGTGGTGGGCCCGCGGGACGGAGAAGCGGAGGTGTTGCCCACGTTGCCTTTTCGGGCTGGGCCCGGCCGGGCTCCGTGGCAAGCCCGGCCACCAGACGCTCGCCGACGAGTCCTCCTTCTGGGCTTGGTTCCAGAAGGGGACCCCGGGCTTCCTCCGGGCCGGGTATCCTCACTTCTTGTGTCGTCTTTCATGAGGTCTTTTGAACCAATCTTAGTCTGGCCCCTTGCCTGAGACAAAACCAGAGCTTACATGATGTGTTCTTTATTCAGACTCTGGTGCTGCTTCTCTGTAGACTCTGTGACCTTGACGGAGCGTCCACACTACAGCTCCAAAAATAGCTTGGAGCTGGGCGTGTCTGGAGCTTGGGGATTTTATTCAAGCAACACGGCCAACAACCAATCACATGAATCTCCCGCCCCCGACATACAAAGCAAAAACCCCCGGGGATTTTATGCGAGCAATATATATATAAACTCCCCAAACAGGCGAAAACCTACCAGTTTCCCCCACTGTCTCTGCCTCCTCCCTCCATGCTGGTTCCTCCGGTTTGTATCCCGGTAGGTGAAGAGGGTCTGGTCATACAAAACCGGGTGATTCGCTACGGCGATAGTTAGTTTCTCCTCCGACTTTTTTTGACATATAGAAATGAACGGCGGGATATCTCTCCCAGCTTAGACGCGGTTTGATTGGCTAGCGCTTCAGCTGTCAGATTTTGGGAAACGGGATTTGATTGGCTGGCGCTGGCTACTCCGGTGTCCAGGCGACCAGAAGTTGAACAATGTTCAACTTCTGGTCGCCTGGGACGCCTGAGACGCCTCGCTCTGCTACCCACAATTCAGTTCGGCGAAAAAGCGCGGCTACGTGACGTCACCCCATTGAAAGTGAATGGGCAGCTTGGAGCAGCTTGGAGCTTTCGACGCTGTAGTGTAGACGGGCCGTGAGTTGAATCAGTTTCTGTGGGTTGTGATGTGTCTGGCTGCACATCACGAGTTAGTGGAGAAGGAGCAGAGTCTATGATGTGAAGTCTCCACTTTTTATTGAAGGTGAAGAACGTTGTCTTTCATATTAATGAGAGCTCTTTTCACTTGTTGGATCTTACTGTTTTTAACCTGTGGGGAGAGTCCACTTTATAAACGTCTACATTCTCTACTTCTCCAGCTATAATCTGATTATTAAACCTTTCATTATTTCAATCAGGAACATTGTTTTCTAAACTTACATCATGTGTTCTTTATTCAGACTGTGGAGCTGCAGATTGTCAGAGATCAGCTGTTCTGCTCTGATCTCAGATCTGAAGTCCAACATCCATCTGAGACATCTGGACCTGGGTGAGAACGCTCTGAAGGATTCAGGAGTGGAGCTGCTGAGAGATCTTCTGGAGAGTCCAGACTGCAGACTGGAGACTCTCAGGTCAGTTCTCCATCTCTAACTTCTGTGCTGAGATGAATATGTGAGAGTTGTGTTGACTCTGAGCTGCAGACATCAGGCTGATATGATCCTGATCCTCACTGAGCATCTCAATGCTAAAGTCTACTTTCTTCTTCTGTGGTTTAGTTCATTGACTGTAGCAGAGCTTTGTTAAAGAAAAATCATACTCTGCATAATTCACTCTGAACCTTTAAACACCTGAAATTCATCTTTTATTCTCCATCATGCTTTTTTAAATAAGTGACATTATAAACACATGAATACAATAATTACATATTTCTATTAAAACTATCAAACACTAACAAATATGTTCAGTTGTTGCTGTTTCTAACATGTTTCTGAAGCTGCATGATGCTCAGACTGACTGAATAGTTCACACTGAAGATGCTGTGATCTATGTCTCCACTATTCCTGAGATAAATATTCTCTATTTATTGTGATCACACTTCTTCTAAATTCATCCTGACTTCTCTGTAGACTCTGTGACCTTGAGTTGAAATGTTGTGGAGATTTAGCACTCACAACAGGAAAGAATGAAACCGAGAGGAATCAATGAAACACAAACACAGAAATAATTGAGATTAATCATTATTATTTAGTTGCGCACCACCAAGCAACAATGGGGAGACCTGCTCTCCAGCACTCAGACAGCAATGCTCCCACGAATACCAGAAACACAGGGCAGACATAGGTTTCTAAAGCCCCTGTCACACTGTCCCGAAATGGACACCCGATGGACACACGAATATGGAATTGTGAATTTCGCACGAAGATGGCCCCGAACCACACACGAAGGCAACATTTACATTACATTTAAGACGTTCAACTGCAATTTAAGTACCAAAAACAATGATGTTACAGTACTATGATACCGTACTGATATCTTCAGACTTTGTTCTTTACTTTATCCGTCTTTATATGTAGAAAATATTACGTTTTCTCCGTAATGTTGTTTCCATAACAACAACAATTTCCTGTCAACTGTCCTTCAAAATAATATATTATATCCTTTTTAGTTTCACAGAACACAAATTGGGTTATTTACATAATATATTTACATGATTTTGTTGTGCAATAAAACAACCCGATGGACACACGATAAAGGAAATGTTCAAATTCGGCTGTGATCGTAACATCGGGCCA
Source organism: Pseudochaenichthys georgianus (assembly GCF_902827115.2). Taxonomy (NCBI): domain Eukaryota; kingdom Metazoa; phylum Chordata; class Actinopteri; order Perciformes; family Channichthyidae; genus Pseudochaenichthys; species Pseudochaenichthys georgianus. Next base: position 36,162,309 of record NC_047512.1, read on the forward strand.
TTCGTGAGGGCATCTTAATGTATGATCGCCGGCGGAGTTTCTCAGGCTCCGGCAGCAACTTCGTGAGCGGAGGCAAAATCTTTGGCATGCCTACAAATTGCCGAAGGACCTTGCGAAGGTTCATTTTCGTGTTGAATTCGTGTGTCAATTTTGCCCTTCGTTGGCCATCGTGAGGGCATCTTGTTATCATCGGTGCCATCGGGCATTCGCCCCGATCAGTGAGGGCGAATGCACCGATGATAACACGAAGATGACACGACTCGACAAGATGCCCTCACGAGTGCCTTACGAAGTTGCCGCTCACGAAGTTGCTGCCGGAGCCTGAGAAACCCCACCGGCGGTCATACGATGGCTTAGATGCCCTCAGTCACGAACGGCCCGATGCTACGATCACAGCCGAATTTGAACATTTCCTTTATCGTGTGTCCATCGGGTGTCAATTTCGGGACAGTGTGACAGGGCCTTAAAGGACACACGAACATGTTCCTAAACATGTTTAACGCACACACATTGGCAGGTCTCCTAAACTTGGACATGTTCCAGATGTGGAAAGGTCATCATCTCTTGACTTCTTTAGGAGTCTTGCAGGATATGAATGATCCAATTAACAAACTGTATACGTCTGCACATGAACGCACATATATTTCTTACATTAACTAACACTCAACTGTATTATATCTAAATGTAGCCTCTTTGCATTTCCTCTGAGCTTGGCGTCAGCTCACTTAACGTAATAATTAGCAAAGAGACGATTCTCTGGAAACTAACTTAATAACAAACCTAGTTACTATGACTAGGTCCAAGACTGATGTAACAGAATCAGTTTCTGTGGGTTGTGATGTGTCTGGCTGCACATCACGAGTTAGTGGAGAAGGAGCAGAGTCTATGATGTGAAGTCTCCACTTTTTATTGAAGGTGAAGAACGTTGTCTTTCATATTAATGAGAGGTCTTTTCACTTGTTGGATCTTACTGTTTTTAACCTGTGGGGAGAGTCCACTTTATAAACGTCTACATTCTCTACTTCTCCAGCTATAATCTGATTATTAAACCTTTCATTATTTCAATCAGGAACATTGTTTTCTAAACTTACATCATGTGTTCTTTATTCAGACTGATAGACTGCAGCTTGTCAGAGATCAGCTGTTCTGCTCTGATCTCAGCTCTGAAGTCCAACATCCATCTGAGAGAGCTGGACCTGAGTTGGAACGATCTGCAGGATTCAGGAGAGCTGCTGAGAGATCTTCTGGAGGGTCCAGACTGCAGACTGGAGACTCTCAGGTCAGTTCTCCATCTCTAACTTCTGTGCTGAGATGAATATGTGAGAGTTGTGTTGACTCTGAGCTGCAGACATCAGGCTGATACGATCCTGATCCTCACTGAGCATCTCAATGCTAAAGTCTACTTTCTTCTTCTGTGGTTTAGTTCATTGACTGTAGCAGAGCTTTGTGAAAGAAAAATCATACTCTGCATAATTCACTCTGAACCTTTAAACACCTGAAATTCATCTTTTATTCTCCATCATGCTTTTTTAAATAAGTGACATTATAAACACATGAATACAATAATTACATATTTCTATCAAACACTAACAAATATGTTCAGTTGTTGCTGTTTCTAACATGTTTCTGAAGCTGCATGATGCTCAGACTGACTGAATAGTTCACACTGAAGATGCTGTGATCTATGTCTCCACTATTCCTGAAATAAATATTCTCTATTTATTGTGATCACACTTCTTCTAAATTCATCCTGACTTCTCTGTAGACTCCGTGACCTTGAGTTGAAATGTTGTGGAGATTTAGCACTCACAACAGGAAAGAATGAAACCGAGAGGAATCAATGAAACACAAACACAGAAATAGTTGAGATTAATCATTATTATTTAGTTGCGCACCACCAAGCAACAATGGGGAGACCTGCTCTCCAGCACTCAGACAGCAATGCTCCCACGAATACCAGAAACACAGGGCAGACATAGGTTTCTAAAGCCCCTGTCACACTGTCCCGAAATGGACACCCGATGGACACACGAATATGGAATTGTGAATTTCGCACGAAGATGGCCCCGAACCACACACGAAGGCAACATTACATTTAAGACGTTCAACTGCAATTTAAGTACCAAAAACAATGATGTTACAGTACTATGATACCGTACTGATATCTTCAGACTTTGTTCTTTACTTTATCCGTCTTTATATGTAGAAAATATTACGTTTTCTCCGTAATGTTGTTTCCATAACAACAACAATTTCCTGTCAACTGTCCTTCAAAATAATATATTATATCCTTTTTAGTTTCACAGAACACAAATTGGGTTATTTACATAATATATTTACATGATTTTGTTGTGCAATAAAACAACCCGATGGACACACGATAAAGGAAATGTTCAAATTCGGCTGTGATCGTAACATCGGGCCATTCGTGAGGGCATCTTAATGTATGATCGCCGGCGGAGTTTCTCAGGCTCCGGCAGCAACTTCGTGAGCGGAGGCAAAATCTTTGGCATGCCTATAAATTGCCGAAGGACCTTGCGAAGGTTCATTTTCGTGTTGAATTCGTGTGTCAATTTTGCCCTTCGTTGGCCATCGTGAGGGCATCTTGTTATCATCGGTGCCATCGGGCATTCGCCCCGATCAGTGAGGGCGAATGCACCGATGATAACACGAAGATGACACGACTCGACAAGATGCCCTCACGAGTGCCTTACGAAGTTGCCGCTCACGAAGTTGCTGCCGGAGCCTGAGAAACCCCACCGGCGGTCATACGATGGCTTAGATGCCCTCAGTCACGAACGGCCCGATGTTACGATCACAGCCGAATTTGAACATTTCCTTTATCGTGTGTCCATCGGGTGTCAATTTCGGGACAGTGTGACAGGGCCTTAAAGGACACACGAACATGTTCCTAAACATGTTTAACGCACACACATTGGCAGGTCTCCTAAACTTGGACATGTTCCAGATGTGGAAAGGTCATCATCTCTTGACTTCTTTAGGAGTCTTGCAGGATATGAATGATCCAATTAACAAACTGTATACGTCTGCACATGAACGCACATATATTTCTTACATTAACTAACACTCAACTGTATTATATCTAAATGTAGCCTCTTTGCATTTCCTCTGAGCTTGGCGTCAGCTCACTTAACGTAATAATTAGCAAAGAGACGATTCTCTGGAAACTCTAACTTAATAACAAACCTAGTTACTATGACTAGGTCCAAGACTGATGTAACAGAATCAGTTTCTGTGGGTTGTGATGTGTCTGGCTGCACATCACGAGTTAGTGGAGAAGGAGCAGAGTCTATGATGTGAAGTCTCCACTTTTTATTGAAGGTGAAGAACGTTGTCTTTCATATTAATGAGAGCTCTTTTCACTTGTTGGATCTTACTGTTTTTAACCTGTGGGGAGAGTCCACTTTATAAACGTCTACATTCTCTACTTCTCCAGCTATAATCTGATTATTAAACCTTTCATTATTTCAATCGGGAACTTTGTTTTCTAAACTTACATCATGTGTTCTTTATTCAGACTGATAGACTGCAGCTTGTCAGAGATCAGCTGTTCTGCTCTGATCTCAGCTCTGAAGTCCAACATCCATCTGAGAGAGCTGGACCTGAGTGAGAACGCTCTGAAGGATTCAGGAGTGGAGCTGCTGAGAGATCTTCTGGAGGGTCCAGACTGCAGACTGGAGACTCTCAGGTCAGTTCTCCATCTCTAACTTCTGTGCTGAGATGAATATGTGAGAGTTGTGTTGACTCTGAGCTGCAGACATCAGGCTGATACGATCCTGATCCTCACTGAGCATCTCAATGCTAAAGTCTACTTTCTTCTTCATGAATACAATAATTACATATTTCTATTAAAACTATCAAACACTAACAAATATGTTCAGTTGTTGCTGTTTCTAACATGTTTCTGAAGCTGCATGATGCTCAGACTGACTGAATAGTTCACACTGAAGATGCTGTGATCTATGTCTCCACTATTCCTGAAATAAATATTCTCTATTTATTTTGATCACACTTCTTCTAAATTCATCCTGACTTCTCTGTAGACTCCGTGACCTTGAGTTGAAATGTTGTGGAGATTTAGCACTCACAACAGGAAAGAATGAAACCGAGAGGAATCAATGAAACACAAACACAGAAATAGTTGAGATTAATCATTATTATTTAGTTGCGCACCACCAAGCAACAATGGGGAGACCTGCTCTCCAGCACTCAGACAGCAATGCTCCCACGAATACCAGAAACACAGGGCAGACATAGGTTTCTAAAGGACACACGAACATGTTCCTAAACATGTTTAACGCACACACATTGGCAGGTCTCCTAAACTTGGACATGTTCCAGATGTGGAAAGGTCATCATCTCTTGACTTCTTTAGGAGTCTTGCAGGATATGAATGATCCAATTAACAAACTGTATACGTCTGCACATGAACGCACATATATTTCTTACATTAACTAACACTCAACTGTATTATATCTAAATGTAGCCTCTTTGCATTTCCTCTGAGCTTGGCGTCAGCTCACTTAACGTAATAATTAGCAAAGAGACGATTCTCTGGAAACTCTAACTTAATAACAAACCTAGTTACTATGACTAGGTCCAAGACTGATGTAACAGAATCAGTTTCTGTGGGTTGTGATGTGTCTGGCTGCACATCACGAGTTAGTGGAGAAGGAGCAGAGTCTATGATGTGAAGTCTCCACTTTTTATTGAAGGTGAAGAACGTTGTCTTTCATATTAATGAGAGCTCTTTTCACTTGTTGGATCTTACTGTTTTTAACCTGTGGGGAGAGTCCACTTTATAAACGTCTACATTCTCTACTTCTCCAGCTATAATCTGATTATTAAACCTTTCATTATTTCAATCGGGAACTTTGTTTTCTAAACTTACATCATGTGTTCTTTATTCAGACTGATAGACTGCAGCTTGTCAGAGATCAGCTGTTCTGCTCTGATCTCAGCTCTGAAGTCCAACATCCATCTGAGAGTTCTGGACCTGAGTCTCAACAATCTGAAGGATTCAGGAGAGAAGCTGAGAGATCTTCTGGAGAGTCCAGACTGCAGACTGGAGACTCTCAGGTCAGTGAGGGGTCGACTCAGTCTCTGCTGGTTCAGCAGGATTGTATTGAACACAGGGAGGTGGATGTGTTCCTCTCACTGGGGAATCTCTCCAGGTCCACCTTCCAGGCGTAGCCTAGCTTAGCACAATACATCAGTGATGTTACCATTTACCTGCAGTTTCTCCTTTTGTTCATCTCATGGTTCTTTTCTTGCGTTCTCCCAAGAACAATAGAATGCAAGCTGACAATGCAAAGCCACATTTCAGTCAGGTGCAACTTGTTAACAGACACATCCTACTCTGCATAATTCACTGTCTTTAATATTAATGAGAGCTCTTTTCACTTTTTGGATCTTACTGTTTTTAACCTGTGGGGAGAGTCCACTTTATAAACATCTACATTCTCTACTTCTCCAGCTATAATCTGATTATTAAACCTTTCATTATTTCAATCAGGAACTTTGTTTTCTAAACTTACATCATGTGTTCTTTATTCAGACTGATAGACTGCAGCTTGTCAGAGATCAGCTGTTCTGCTCTGATCTCAGCTCTGAAGTCCAACATCCATCTGAGAGAGCTGGACCTGAGTGAGAACGCTCTGAAGGATTCAGGAGTGGAGCTGCTGAGAGATCTTCTGGAGGGTCCAGACTGCAGACTGGAGACTCTCAGGTCAGTTCTCCATCTCTAACTTCTGTGCTGAGATGAATATGTGAGAGTTGTGTTGACTCTGAGCTGCAGACATCAGGCTGATACGATCCTGATCCTCACTGAGCATCTCAATGCTAAAGTCTACTTTCTTCTTCATGAATACAATAATTACATATTTCTATTAAAACTATCAAACACTAACAAATATGTTCAGTTGTTGCTGTTTCTAACATGTTTCTGAAGCTGCATGATGCTCAGACTGACTGAATAGTTCACACTGAAGATGCTGTGATCTATGTCTCCACTATTCCTGAGATAAATATTCTCTATTTATTTTGATCACACTTCTTCTAAATTCATCCTGACTTCTCTGTAGACTCCGTGACCTTGAGTTGAAATGTTGTGGAGATTTAGCACTCACAACAGGAAATAATGAAACCGAGAGGAATCAATGAAACACAAACACAGAAATAGTTGAGATTAATCATTATTATTTAGTTGCGCACCACCAAGCAACAATGGGGAGACCTGCTCTCCAGCACTCAGACAGCAATGCTCCCACGAATACCAGAAACACAGGGCAGACATAGGTTTCTAAAGGACACACGAACATGTTCCTAAACATGTTTAACGCACACACATTGGCAGGTCTCCTAAACTTGGACATGTTCCAGATGTGGAAAGGTCATCATCTCTTGACTTCTTTAGGAGTCTTGCAGGATATGAATGATCCAATTAACAAACTGTATACGTCTGCACATGAACGCACATATATTTCTTACATTAACTAACACTCAACTGTATTATATCTAAATGTAGCCTCTTTGCATTTCCTCTGAGCTTGGCGTCAGCTCACTTAACGTAATAATTAGCAAAGAGACGATTCTCTGGAAACTCTAACTTAATAACAAACCTAGTTACTATGACTAGGTCCAAGACTGATGTAACAGAATCAGTTTCTGTGGGTTGTGATGTGTCTGGCTGCACATCACGAGTTAGTGGAGAAGGAGCAGAGTCTATGATGTGAAGTCTCCACTTTTTATTGAAGGTGAAGAACGTTGTCTTTCATATTAATGAGAGGTCTTTTCACTTGTTGGATCTTACTGTTTTTAACCTGTGGGGAGAGTCCACTTTATAAACGTCTACATTCTCTACTTCTCCAGCTATAATCTGATTATTAAACCTTTCATTATTTCAATCAGGAACATTGTTTTCTAAACTTACATCATGTGTTCTTTATTCAGACTGTGGAGCTGCAGCTTGTCAGAGATCAGCTGTTCTGCTCTGATCTCAGCTCTGAAGTCCAACATCCATCTGAGAGTTCTGGACCTGAGTCTCAACAATCTGAAGGATTCAGGAGAGAAGCTGAGAGATCTTCTGGAGGGTCCAGACTGCAGACTGGAGACTCTCAGGTCAGTGAGGGGTCGACTCAGTCTCTGCTGGTTCAGCAGGATTGTATTGAACACAGGGAGGTGGATGTGTTCCTCTCACTGGGGAATCTCTCCAGGTCCACCTTCCAGGCGTAGCCTAGCTTAGCACAACACATCAGTGATGTTACCATTTACCTGCAGTTTCTCCTTTTGTTCATCTCATGGTTCTTTTCTTGCGTTCTCCCAAGAACAATAGAATGCAAGCTGACAATGCAAAGCCACATTTCAGTCAGGTGCAACTTGTTAACAGACACATCCTACTCTGCATAATTCACTGTCTTTAATATTAATGAGAGCTCTTTTCACTTTTTGGATCTTACTGTTTTTAACCTGTGGGGAGAGTCCACTTTATAAACATCTACATTCTCTACTTCTCCAGCTATAATCTGATTATTAAACCTTTCATTATTTCAATCAGGAACTTTGTTTTCTAAACTTACATCATGTGTTCTTTATTCAGACTGATAGACTGCAGCTTGTCAGAGATCAGCTGTTCTGCTCTGATCTCAGCTCTGAAGTCCAACATCCATCTGAGAGAGCTGGACCTGAGTGAGAACGCTCTGAAGGATTCAGGAGTGGAGCTGCTGAGAGATCTTCTGGAGGGTCCAGACTGCAGACTGGAGACTCTCAGGTCAGTTCTCCATCTCTAACTTCTGTGCTGAGATGAATATGTGAGAGTTGTGTTGACTCTGAGCTGCAGACATCAGGCTGATACGATCCTGATCCTCACTGAGCATCTCAATGCTAAAGTCTACTTTCTTCTTCATGAATACAATAATTACATATTTCTATTAAAACTATCAAACACTAACAAATATGTTCAGTTGTTGCTGTTTCTAACATGTTTCTGAAGCTGCATGATGCTCAGACTGACTGAATAGTTCACACTGAAGATGCTGTGATCTATGTCTCCACTATTCCTGAGATAAATATTCTCTATTTATTTTGATCACATTTCTTCTAAATTCATCCTGACTTCTTTGTAGACTCTGTGACCTTGAGTTGAATCAGTTTCTGTGGGTTGTGATGTGTCTGGCTGCACATCACGAGTTAGTGGAGAAGGAGCAGAGTCTATGATGTGAAGTCTCCACTTTTTATTGAAGGTGAAGAACGTTGTCTTTAATATTAATGAGAGCTCTTTTGACATGTTGGATCTTACTGTTTTTAACCTGTGGGGAGTGTCCGCTTTATAAACGTCTACATTCTCTACTTCTCCAGCTATAATCAGATTATTAAACCTTTCATTATTTCAATCAGGAACATTGTTTTCTAAACTTACATCATGTGTTCTTTATTCAGACTGTGGAGCTGCAGCTTGTCAGAGATCAGCTGTTCTGCTCTGATCTCAGCTCTGAAGTCCAACATCCATCTGAGACATCTGGACCTGAGTTTCAACAATCTGAAGGATCCAGGAGAGAAGCTGAGAGATCTTCTGGAGAGTCCAGACTGCAGACTGGAGACTCTCAGGTCAGTGAGGGGTCGACTCAGTCTCTGCTGGTTCAGCAGGATTGTATTGAACACAGGGAGGTGGATGTGTTCCTCTCACTGGGGAATCTCTCCAGGTCCACCTTCCAGGCGTAGCCTAGCTTAGCACAACACATCAGTGATGTTACCATTTACCTGCAGTTTCTCCTTTTGTTCATCTCATGGTTCTTTTCTTGCGTTCTCCCAAGAACAATAGAATGCAAGCTGACAATGCAAAGCCACATTTCAGTCAGGTGCAACTTGTTAACAGACACATTTTACAGTTAAAAAGGTCTGTTAGTTTTTCCTATGAAGTTGTTTTGTTCCTGGACTAACGCCTAGTTAACTCTGTGATGCAGCTGAGGGCTGTGGCAGTGGCTGTGGCCAAAACACACACAAGAAACATCTTCAGCAACTTGAGGAAACATGCGCAGCGCTTACTAAAAGCCCTACATTAACGAACCGCTGTCAAAGGAAACGCTCAAGAAGCTCAAACAAAACTGAAACGCGGACACTAAAAAGTGTAGATATTATAAAGGTATATAACAGTGTAAAGTATTTTGTCAGTATATCTGAAAGGACAAGGTTAGCTAGCTAGCTTACAGCAGATCTGCAATAATACCTGAAGGAATCATGCGATCACGTTGTTAAAATAAACCCATAAAACTTAAATGTTTTGTTTCCACGGACAGTTTAACGGATTGAAACGTTTTGCTCAAGAACTGCGTTCGGGTCTGATACTGTCCCACAAACAAAGGATGCGTAGAATATCCCTTGAAAAGTGAAATTAAATATCGTGATTGAATGGAATCTGTTTAAATACCAATACACCATCAACTTTCTCATTCATTCTGTAAGCTGCAAAATAACAGCAGCCTTATATGTTTTACTTCCTATTCACACACTGATGGCAGCGAGCAGGGACGCAAGAGGTCAGTCAGAGTTGGGGGTGCGCTGGGTGGAGCCTCGCAGCGGCGAAACTGTGACGCGCTGACCAGAGGTCGCGTTAACCAAATATTTTCCGTCAATGACGGATTTTTTCTAACAATGACGGAAAAATCTGAAAGCAGTCCGTCATTTTGACGGATTAGAACACAACTCGGAACAGCGCCAAAATGTCCACCAGCGGCCCACATTATATTACATCCTTAGTGGCCAGGTCGACTGAGGGCGATCTACTCTGCTGTAGTCTGTAACTATTATTTAGTCATTCACACCCCTGTCCAGTTGGTGGCGCGTGTGTAGTGCTGCGTACCTGGACTCACATTCAGGTTCAGGTCCGGACTCAAGTCCAGAGGTTCAGGTTCAGGTCCGGACTTATAAGTCCGGACCTGAACCCATGGCTTGTGTCAAGTTGTGCGAGTAACTAAAGTGAACTTATTGTGAGCTAATTATCAATTGAAATTAACTCATAAACAACTCAAATTCAAACTCGTCAGGTTTATTGTGCTCCCTTCCAACTTGTGTCTACATTTCTCTACAAAGTACAAATGTGCCACTTAGTCTACAAATGACTTATGACAGCAACTACAGTGAACTACTACAAAGTTCAAACATTTATTTCATTTACCAAACTAAAGTAACCAAACAGTCCCTGAGCTGACTGAGCCTAAATCCCTAAAACGTTGCTGAAAGGTAGAGTGTAGAGTAGACTATACGCATTACACTGTTACACACCTACTATACAGTATAGGCTACACTGTAGTGACTGTACAGTCAGAGTGTACTGTACTGTCTGTACACCATGTCTTTTCTACAACTCTACATGTTTACATTAAACAGTACATACTACATACATAGTGATGTACATACATACATACTGTTAGAAATTAAAATCAATGTTGATATGGCGTAATTTTGAATTAAATACACTATTTAATTTAAATCAGTTTTATTCTGAAAATCCGGAAGTTCACACTATTTACTTAATACTTTTATTCTGAAAAGTCTTCACTTCCGGTTAGCATTAGCATGTGGCGAAATGCTACGTCTTTAAACCGTGAATCGAAGGTGAAATGACATATGATGTTGTACACTGAGCACACTGGGATTAGCACTCATTTATTGACACTGAATAACGTTTATCAGGGAATGTTTAAATAACCACAGACACCAGAATATACGTAAGTGCTAGTTTTTTTGCGAGTCCAAGTACCGGTTCCTGACGTTCCGGTTTTAACCGGACTTGAACCGAAACTTTTTACAAGTCCAGTACCGGTTCGGCGTACCGGTACGCAGCACTACGCGTGTGTGTAGCTATTGTCTAGTCTTGTTTTTGACCTCGTTGATTACCTCGTTGTTTAACCGGCTTTAGCAATCGCAGCTGATCGTCCGAAGCTTTTTTAATAAGCCCAGTAGTTGTGATGGTGTGGATAAACGAGGTGAAAAAAGAGGGATTGATGCGGTGGAGGATGAAGGACAAGCCAATAAGACTACAACTGACAGCGTTCAGCCAGCGGCAGAGGGGCAAGCAAGTGGCAAGGAGTTCAAGCGGGAGTACCGGGTTCAGTGGGAGCAAGGGTTTAAGTGGCTGAGGAGGGGAGATGGAAGAATGTTCTGCGACATCTGTAGAGAAGCTAAGATGAGTAACGGATTTGTCCGAGGGTGCACGGCGATGCAGAAATCAGCGTTCAGGCTACAGCAGGTCAATTGAGTTGTTCTTGTAAATGTTTTGTTCATATTTTGATTGTAATTGTCTCATTTAAAACGATGGCATTGTTCATATTTGCCTGTTGAGGCACAATGGTCGTGAGTAATAGTAATGATGTTCCTTTCGTCAAATTAGTATGCATAGAAAGTGACAGGTGGACACGCCCCAAATTATGCAAATGAGCTAAGTCAGTCTCCCATTGGCCAATGAGCTAAGTCCCGCCTCCCATGTCCCGCCTCCCATTCTTTGATGTCAGATTGGCGTGAAAGGCCCCCCGGCGTGATTCTTTTGTTGTATCGATTAAGATAGTTAAGGTATTTGACCCCTGACCCTGAGAGTGGAGTAATTGCCCCGCAATTAGATTAGCCCCAGGCACCCCCTTTGTGTATAGGTCTTTTGTTGCATTGATTAAGGTATCTGACCCCTGACCCCGAGAGTGGAGTAATTGCCCCGCAATTAGATTAGCCCCAGGCACCCCCTTTGTTGTATAGGTCTTTTGTTGTATTGAATAAGGTATTTGACCCCTGACCCCGAGAGTGGAGTAATTGCCCCGCAATTAGATTAGCCCCAGGCACCCCCTTTGTGTATAAGTCTTTTATTGTATCAATTAAGATAGTTAAGGTATTTGACCCCTGACCCCGAGAGTGGAGTAATTGCCCCGCAATTAGATTAGCCCCAGGCACCCCCTTTGTGTATAGGTCTTTTGTTACATTGATTAAGGTATCTGACCCCTGCCCCCGAGAGTGGAGTAATTGCCCCGCAATTAGATTAGCCCCAGGCACCCCCTTTGTTGTATAGGTCTTTTGTTGTATTGAATAAGGTATTTGACCCCTGACCCCGAGAGTGGAGTAATTGCCCCGCAATTAGATTACCCCCAGGCAGTCCCTTTGTTGTATAGGTCTTTTGATGTATTGAATAAGATAGTCTCTTTGACCCCTGCCCCTCAGAGCCCTTTGTGGTCTAATCTAATTAGCCTTTGATGCCTACCCTTTGATGTGATGTGTAATTTCACACTGATGAAAGCCTCTGTATAAATGACTAGGCTACGACCAGTGTATAGAGAGATATGCTCAAAACTAAATTTAAAAAAGACAGACAATTCAGCTTACCAAGTCAACCGTCTGAAGCGCCAGTCAAGAAACGAATGCAGCATCGGGGGATGGGTTCAGAGTACAGCCTCTTTCTGGTCATGTGTGTTGGAGGAGGGGCTCTGTAAGGAAGTCTGAAGGAAGGGGGATGTATCCCCCCCCCGTTTGTGTACTTTCAAATTATCGCTCACTCGAGATGGTTTCTCCAAAATGACAGGTTTTGCATACATAAAAAGTGTATCTTACAGATCCTTTAGTTGTAGGATTGTGAACTAATGTATAATTACTTTTATTAACTATAGGTTTGCATCCATTAAAGTGTATATTACAGTTCCTTTGTGAGTGAATTACACACAAATCTGCAGTGTCACTAATATATATATATATTCTTTATTTAACCAGGTAAAAAAACTCATTGAGATTAAAATCTCTTTTCCAAGAGTGACCTGGCCAAGAAGGGCAGCATGTACAAAGTTACAACATATAAAACACAGACATGAAAGGCAGACAAATACAGCTGTAAAACACAAATAAAATGGCACATTAGCCAGTCAATATGCGAAGTAAAACAAACTATTAAAATCATTCAAAAACTGGCAACATTTAAAACGATTTCAGGATATACGAGCACTCACATCGACCAAAACGAAAAAAGTTTTACGCAGTGACTGACATTCTGTATGGGAGTTCACAACCGAGCTGCTGTAGGGAGTTGAGTATGTTATGGCTCTCGGGGGATGGGGGGTTAAGAGACAGATTCTTAGTTTTTGGACTGCCTCAGGGGGTTAACGAAATCTACTAAAACAAAGTACTTCATGTAGGGAGTTGAGTATGTTATGGCTCTCGGGGGATGGTGGGTTAAGAGACAGATTCTTAGTTTTTGGACTGCCTCACAGGGTTAACGAAATCTACTAAAACAAAGTACTTCATTATCTACTTTTTTCAGCTTTTATACACAAAAGTGCAGGGAAGGTAGGCAGATTTAGAACACTGGGATAATACCCATAAAGAATGTGTGTTTCTGCTCCATTTCACTCCATGAAGCCTCCAGCTTGTACAAGGGCTCCGCCTCCACTCAACATAACATGTCCCGCCCTCCTCACCAGATCATTTAAAAGTAAGGGGATGGAAATAGACGAAAATAAATACGCTCAAACTAAATAACAGGCCAGTCATTTCCAATCACCAAGGCACTTTTCAAAAAAGAAAAATGGCCAAGAGAAGCATAGATATGGGTTTAATCAGCGAGACGCCTGTGACAACGTACAGCCATCAGTCCGGAGCGCCAATCAAGAAACGAATGCAATATCTGTGCCGGATTCAGACGCCTCCAGCCGAAGAACTTCATGAAGAATGGACTCTGAAAAATGGCGATGTTTGCGGTTATGTATTCAACTATATGGCGAATGAACTGCATTTCTACAATCTGAAGAATGGAGAAACGTACGGACCCCGCAGTGTTAAAGCGACACTGACCTCAACAGATTGGGCTGTGTTAACTCTGGTGTCTTCCAGAGATCTCCACGCAACCACGGTACCGGAAGAAGTAGTGCATCAAGAAACCATAGTGGAACCAGCGGTGTACAAGATATTTGCAAAGAAAAGCAAAGAAACACAGACAGCATGCGAGATCAAAGAAGAGATTTCACCGCCGCCCCTCAATGTGGAGGAAGAAAGAGTTATTTCCCCGCTGCCAGAAGTGAGAAGAGTCCTGACAAGCACCGTCTGGGAAACTAAAAGCGGACCATCGGGGCGATGGTATTACCGTGCAAGCCATTTGTAAACGCTGGGGAAGGACCCCTCTGATGATTTTGTTTTGGAGATTTTTAACTCTACATGTGGAGTATTTCAGACAGCAGTGCGGGTGCCATTGACTGCTTGGCTGAAAATGATTGATGGAAAAGCTACAAAGCTTAAAGAACTTTTTAAACAGAGTCAGACATCGATGGACATTATACTGGTGAAAAGAATCTCACCTTTGCAGAGGACTCTGCCTCCCACTCAACATAACAAGTCACACCCTCCTCACCAGATAATTTTAAACTAAGGACCCCTCAAAGAAAAACATTGTGTATTCTACCTATGTAAAAAGAATGTCGGGGTTGTCTCTGTATCAAGAAGATGTGTTTAAAAATGAATTTTATGAAAAATACCAACTGTGTGAGAGACGTCATAAAGACACTCATTTTAACCACAGTGTTTGTTCTCTAAACATGTTTTAAGATTGTTACAAAATGTAAAAAATAAAAGGTATGGAGACTAAATTAATTCAGGTGACTCTGGCTTTATTAGGAAAACAAACATATAATACAAATGGGTTAGGGGTTAAATGTAACCATCGTGGACTTAATAGTCTAACAAAATACTTTTATCTGAATACATTTGTTCTTTTTAAGAGCACTTTTTGAAATTATTTATTTATTATTTCAGTGGAACAATCCAGTTTTTGTTAACATTAACGCTTTCTTCTCTTTTTCTTGTGTTACTAAGATACTTTTAGACACACTTTGGCGTATGCAACACTTGTTCAGATAAACAAGGTTTTTTGCTTTTCTGATAAACTTACATATTTTAGTTATCTTATGTTACCAAGATACTTTGAGATACAACCTGATGTAGGGTATAATATGAAGTAGTTGGTAAGGAAGGGGTTTTTCTTTAAGGGTGCAAAACTTTAGAACAGGGTAAAATATTCATTAATTTGTATTGAATTGAGTTTTCTTTTTTTGATTTTCAACATACTATATGACTTTTCCATATTTCTGACATACTATACTTTTTTGACTTTTTTCTGTAGAATCTTGACAAAACTATTACTTGTTCTTAAATGATGACCTATTGCTGGAGATGAGATGAAAAAGCTACAACGCTTAAAGAACTTTTTTCTAAAAACTCTCAATTCTATAATTGACTACCACCATTCAACGCAATAAGCCCCACCCTCCACTCAGCAAATCATCTAAAACGAAGGACCTCGCTAAGACGACCGTTGTAAACTAGCCATGGAGCAGAGAAAAGCCAAGACTCCCCCCGCGAGTTGCAGCCAGGAACAGACTACTGGACTACCATCATCACCACCAAGGGGGAAACCTGAATCTTGCAATACCACTGCTGCTGATTTTGCTCCTTGGGCCAAAACGTCTCTGTTTATGGACACAGTGAAAGCGGTGTTGGTTGATATTGTGGAGAGGGTGATACATCGGTACAGAGAAGAAATATGCAACGGGTGCCGAGTCAGTCACCCCGGCCAGAGGCAACACGATTTTCTGAATGACATATCCGATTTTTACTTCAGAAACAATTACAACGCGTTAATGAAAAGACTCTGGCTCACCGACTTCATTACTGAGATCGACCAGACTCTTAATGATAAATACATTTTCACGGATGATTGGAGGATCCAAGGCGCATCGGAGGCTTTTCTTCACAATCTCAAAAATTGCAGACGCCTCAAGGAGAGACTTGAAAAGATCCATGCCCAGTTGGATGGAGAAGAAGAAGACTAACAACCAGCAGTTGGATGGAGAAGCCAGGGACTTGTTCGATACATTGACTTTTTTCTTTAAGTAAAATAAAAATGGGAAACTACTATGCAAAACGCTCTGTATATATTGATCATAATGTAGTCATTACCCTTTTAATAAGTGTGGTGATGGGGATGATTGAAAACAGAACGAGTAGTGACCCGTGTAAAAAGAATTGCCGAAGTTTGTAAACTGGAAGACATTTTGGATATCGTTCGTTCTGGCAGTACTATTCCGGGTCATTGGGAAACGATTGTAAACGAAACATTTAAAGTGGTCCTGGAATCTTCATTTTCCGAAACATTCTGTAACATTATCTCAGAAATGAAACAAACATCAAAAGTGTATCATGTGCTCTCATTGTATGCTCTGTTTGTAGATGTAATGCATCTGTGTGTTGAAAACAGCATACACGTGAATATTTTGACTGAAGTGAAAAAACTCCATCACGATATCTCCAGTAATATGGGGAATTCTAAGCTGGAGACTGTCCTGGGGATGCTACAATCAGTATAACTATTGATTTTGTGTGTGAAAAAAATAAAAAAAGTGTTTCTTTACATCTAAAAACTGTTGTCATCATTATAGCAAGGGGAGCGTGTCTGATACATGTGTATTACAGTCCTTCTTGTTGTGTTTTTCAGTGTTTTCTGTGTGTCTGTACACACAAAGCACACTTCATTATCTACTTTTTAGCTTTTTTAAAAAGAAAAGTGTATCTTTCGGTAACTTTCTCAGAGAATGTAAGCATAAATCTGTCAAATGTTCAAAACAGCCTTGTTTCACTGAAATACCCTCAAAATGACAAACTGCCATTAAGAGTCCGATTCTTAACCAAATCTACTGACACAAAGTACTTCATTATCTACTTTTCAGCTTTTAAATACAAAAGTGTATCTTTCGGTAACCTTCTTGAGAGAATTAAGCATAAATCTGTCAAAGATTCTTAACGAAATCTACTGACACAAAGTACTTCATTATCTACTTTTCAGCTTTTATACACAAAGTGTATCTTTCAGTAACTTTACCAGAGAATTTAACCATAAATCTGTCAAATGTTCAAAACAGCCTTGTTTCACTGAAATACCCTCAAAATGACAAACTGCCATTAAGAGTCAGAATCCTAACGAAATCTCCAGAAAACAGAGTACTTTCTACAGATGAAGCCTCCCACTCAACGCAATAAGTCCCACCCACTCAGCAAATCATATAAATCTAAGGACGACCGATAAAAACTAGCCATGGATCTGAGAAAAACCAAGTCTGATGTAGCCTACCCTTAGTATCACCAGGATAATGGATATGGGCTTAATGACTGGATGTTACAAAGTAGGGGAGAGGATGTTCCCGAAGAAGAGCTCTCCTCTATATCATATCCATGTAAGGTCTTTAGGACAAAAGAGGACCATGATAACATGACATATGAAGAATATCTTTCTTTAAAAGATGGTATTATAGATAACCTTTTATAGAAACAGTATATCTCATACCACTCGCCAAGATCGCAAACGACAATTAGCAGAAAATAATAGAAAAAGTAAAGAAAAACGAAGAAAAAGAAAAAGCAACATGAAAAGGAGAAGAAAAATTAAAAGCAAACGCAGAATGCGAATAAAAAGAAAAGGGACCATAGGACGGAAAACTAAAAAGACAAAAAGAAGGAAGGTGAAAAGAAAAAGAAACAAAGTGAAGAAATTTAAACTAGAGGATGGTGTTGTAGAGCCATTACCGGATCATAATAATCTTATAGATCATCTCCCGCTAACCGACTGCTGCGAATGTGTTGAACAAATACCAATATATATACAATCACACCAGGTGCTCTAATCACCCAGTGCCCAAACATGCCTTCAAATGAAAGCATACAAACTACTTTAACTCACTTCCATAACGACACTAAATAATATACCTTCACTATACACAAAAACAGCAAGGAAATAAATGTTTAACTATTAAATAATATAAAGCTCAAAGAGTGTCTTTAAACGGTTCTAACGAGTGGCTAAATTCATAATAACGTCGTTACGCTGATCACGGAGAAACTCATCTCCTCATTGGCTGTGATGTTAAGTCATGTGACTGTGATGGAGTTCCTTTATAGCCTTATGCTAGCTAGAACAGGTATTGGATGTACACAACGCAAAAAGAATGTATAAATACCATAGGGTAATCGCTTTTTTACATTTGAATAAGGAAATGTTGCAAATGATATATTTTAAATAAATAAACCCACCGCTGGGAAAGCTGAGGAATGTAAATATCTCTGTTACATCACATTGAACTTTCGTCTAACTTATTAGTCGTGTTTTAAGAGATCTCTGTTTAAAGTGATTGCTGGTTATATAACTCGAGTATTTTCCCTGTTTATCTTCCAGGTCCATGAGGGGATATTGTTAACCTTCAGGCAGTGCATTCAGCCCCGTAATCCTGCCTTTGGTTCCTGTCCCTCAAGTCTTTGGAAACAGTCAGAAGAACGGCTACAGATTTTTTTTTTAATCTTTAATACATGTTTATGCATGCTTTAGTTAACATGAATCTGTCTGCGGCTCTTTCTGCTGTAACAATGTACATGTCCGCTCTGTGGGACTAATAAAGGGATTCTGATTCTGATCTGAATGTTATTATCATATGTTTTGAATGCATCTAGTTTTAGATGAATCACCGGACCATCTGGACGGAGACAACATGAAGCTTTCACTCCTGAGGGGACTGACAACAACAAATACCCAACTACAACACCCGGGCAGAGATAATACATTTACAGTTGTGAATAATGTTTGATATCCTGATGGTAAACTCGTCTTACCTTAAAGGTCACCTCTCATGCTATTTTTAGGCAACAGCAGAGGTCTCAGATATATACAAATATATAAAAACATGTCTATGAAGTGTTTTGCTCCAAACACCAAACAGATAATTCTAGCCACGCCTCATATCCCTCTGTTTCACTTCCTGTTTCTAAAGTGCTGATTTGGGGATAAAGCTTTAAAGAGGAGGGGTCTGAGCTCATGCGGGACCCGGCAGCTACTGTCTAAATGCTGCCGTGATGAAACGCCATATCATGGATTATCAAGGATTCTCTCTGAAACAGTCTGGAACTCAAAGGCTTTCTCTCTTGCCGGTTATACCACAAGGTGAGTTCCTTTCTACTTCCTGCTTCTTCACACACATGCTCTCCAGTACAGGTTAGCTCTGAGTGCTAGCGATGCTAATGTGAACACCGACCATATTACTTGGGGCGGTTGAAACACACGGGCTCTTCCTCTCTCTGCAGCCTCCTCTTGTTTGTCCTTCAGTGATCTGTTGTTGCTGCTATTTGAAGGTAAATGGAGGAAACTCTCCGAAGAGCACCTTCAACATACCATTACAGATATACTACAATATACTATTCACGAAAAACGAATCTTATAATCTGTACATTCGTTTATACCAACAATTATTCTATTATTTTTTCCCTTGTCCGTATTTAATCATTTCATTTTGTTATTGTTTTTATATATTCATGTCATTGTCCATCCTCCATGGAGAGCACCCCATAGTAAGCACATGATTTACATTTGACCAGTCGACTCTCTCCATTCCTCACCTAAATATGCAGCATATTAACCTCCACCATAAGGCAATCTATGTTAACCCTTTGGTGGCCTTCTCCCAGAGTCTCTGTCTGCTTACGAGACACACTTGCCCACTTCCACCTGGATGATGCGTTTTTTTTTCCACAAGTATTTTTATTGGGCCATCAATCTTAAAACATACAAACTGTTGACATAAGATCACCCGATTTTACTTTCTTTTTTACAATACAAATGGCATAGTAACCATCCCCCCACAAAACAAAACCGAAAAGCGTCACAATACAATATAAAAGAGGAGCAAAAATAAGTAAATAAAATAAATAAATAAGAGGATATCACAAAAGCACAGAAATACAAAGAAACACTGTGTTGCACCATGCACATTGGGCTGCATGACCATTCACACGCCAAAGGAGACAATCACTTATCATTGCATTATAACCGTCCAGTCTCAATAGTAGCTACGACGTACATTAATGAGTAATAGAATTGTCTAATCCCCTAATGAAGGAATCGAATTAACAAAAGAGAGAATAGGATCCCAGGTTTTACTAAATTTATCAGAACATCCCCTTATACTATACTTAATCTTCTCTAAGTATAAGAAAGACATTAAGTCCTTCAACCACGACTGAGAAGATGGAGGTTTCTGGTCCTTCCACTGCAGTAAAATATGTCTGCGGGCTACAAGTGAAGCAAAAGCAATAACATTGCTCTCCTAGTTAGTGAAACTAGAGAATTCCTCAGGGACTCCAACAATAGAAATTGAAGGGCTAGGAACCACCGGCTTATTGAAGGCCTTCGAGAGTGTATCATAGGGTGCGAGGGTCATTTTATGCGCGTGTAAAAGCACATTTTCAGCTCGTGAGTAGCTTGTTTTACGTGCTAGAATATTGACCCAAATCTGACTCCATAGAGAGCATCTATCACACATCTCACTTGTGTCAAACAGTTTGCTGAGTCTAACTTTGGTCAGGTGTGATCTGTGTAGGACCTTAAACTGTATCAGTGTCAGTCTGGCGCAAGATGAAGTAGAGTTGACTCTGTCTAGGGCCCCCTGCCACCATTCATCTGAAAAGGTAGCCCCAAGCTCCTTCTCCCAGATGTTCCTAGTCGCTAAAGGAGATGATTAACTTCCCCACGGCTGAAATGACTCCACGTACAGGGGTCAATAGAATTGTATCAATTTTGTAAATGATGCTGTATGATGTCCTTTTGTTGTTCTATTTATGTTTTTATGTTTCATGTGGAACTACTTGAGCAGGTCTCCCTTGGAAAAGAAATCAATGATCTCAATGGGATTTTATCTGTATAAATAAAGGTTTGAAATGAAAATGAAATGAAATGAGAGAACTAGGTGGTTGATGAGGAAAATTGGGGAAGTTACAACGAGCAAAGTCTCGGATTTGAAAATATCTAAATAACAGAGTTTGGAAGGTTAAATGTAGTCTTGAGAATATCAAAGGAGACAAAAATGTTATCAACAAAAAGTTGTTTGAAATAAACCAACCCTTTCTCCTTCCACAAAGAGAAAACTGGGTCAAGAGATGAAGGAAGAAAAATATAATTATTACAAATGGGCATTAGCAGGGAAAGGGAAACAATTTTAAAGTGGCGTCTAAATTGCCTCCAAATCTTTACAGTAGATTGTACAATTGGGTTGGATACGCATTTAGCAGGATATGATTTTAGGGGGGCACAAATTAACGACGATAAAGAGATGGAGCCACAAGTCTGCGCTTCCATCTGGCACCAGTCTGTAACGGGGGAGTTGTGCCAAGTGTGAATCTTTTGAATATTGGCCGCCCAATAGTATGCCAGAAGGTTAGGTAGAGCAAGGCCACCATCTTCTTTAGCCCTTTGTAGGACAGAATATTTTACCCTTGGGGTCTTTCCTGCCCAAATAAAAAGATGAAATAGTCTTGTCTAAGTCCTTAAAAAAAGATTTGGGGAGGAATAATGGTAAACATTGAAAAAGGAATGAGAATCTGGGAAGCATTCATTTTGATTGAATTGATTCTACCTACAATCGACAGAGGGAGAGAGTTCCAGCGCTGTAGGTCAGATTTAACCTCCTTCACCAACTTCAAAACGTTATGCTTATGAAGTGAGGGGAGACTATGCGAAATATTAATGCCCAGGTACCGGAAACCAGAGGAGGCCAAATGAAAAGGCAGACTCTGGGCCGGAATCTGTTTTGCCGCAAGATTAAGAGGGAAGCATTCGCTCTTACTGATGTTCAACTTGTATCCCGAAAAGGAACCAAACGTTTGTAAAACGTCAAGAATCCCATTAATACTGGCCGTAGGGTTCGAGACATAGAGCAGCAAATCATCCGCGTACAGCGAAACCCTGTGTTCAACCCCATTCCTATAGATACCTGTAAAAGCTGGTGAGTTTCTGAGAACGATGGAAAGTGGCTCGATTGCAATTGCAAACAGTAAAGGCGACAGGGGACAGCCTTCTCCGCATCCATAGAGATTACCATTTCAGCCTCTTGTGTGCTAGACTTAGACATTATAATATTAAGGAGGCGACGAATATTTGAGGACAATTGTCTACCCCTTATGAAGCCAGTTTGATTACCCGAAATAATGTTTGGTAGACAGGGGTCCAGACGGCTAGCCAGGGTCTTAGCTAATAGCTTTATGTCAGAGTTGAGCAAACCAACAGCTGCTACATTCTGCTGGATCTTTTTTTTTTTTTTTTTAATGAGTGAAATTGATGCTTGAGTTACGGATGGAGGAAGGGAACCACGCTCTAAGGAGTCGTTGAACATGTCCAATAGCAAGGGAGCCAGTTGATCAGAGAATTTCTTTAAAAAGTCAGCCGGGAAGCCGTCCGCCCGGTGCCTTGCCAGACTGTCTGCAACCTCCTTTAAACCGAGTGGAGCATCTAGATTCCTTTTACTTGTTTCGTTGATCGTAGGGAAGTCCAAATTATCCAAAAATTGTTTCATTAAGATGTTGTCAGGTGGAGCCTCTGATTGGTAAAGATTAGAATAGTACGAAGCGAAAACATTATTTATCTCCTTTGGGTCTGTAACTATTGTGTGGGGGGATTTGCGAATTTGTGTAATAAAACGTGAGGCAGATTGACGCTTTAGTTGTAAAGCTAGCAGTCGGCTGGCCTTGTCCCCGTATTCATAATAGGTACTCTTTGTGCGCCTTAAAACAAACTCTGCTTTGTTTGTGGAAATAAGATCAAATTCAGTTTGGAGCTTGAGTCTCTCCGTCTGAAGAGCGGGACTAGGAGAAGAGTCTGTCTGTCAATTTGTAGAATTGCTTCCATCAGCTCAAGGTGTCTCTGTATTCGCTGCTTCTGTTCCCTGGCACTGTAAGAGATAATCTCACCGCGAATTACCGCTTTACAGGTTTCCCACAGGAGGGAAGGAGAAGTCGAGTCAGATTTGTTATTTAGGATAAAGAGCCTAATTTTGAATATGTTTGATGAACATGGGAGTAGAATGAAAACTCTTTTGTTGTTGGGTGGCTGAATCTGCACGTATCCACACAACCGATTTGGTCCACAGGGGTCATAAGAGCTCTAGCCGTACTAGATGGGGTTAGGTTTTTTGGCTTGGATAAATCAAGGGCAGGATTAACAACCAAGTTAAGATCTCCCCCCAACATAAGGTAGTGTGAATCCAGGCATGGGATTAATGAGAATAAGGATGTCATAAAATTAGGACAACTCCAATTAGGGGCATAGACGCAAACCATAATAACAGGAGTTTGGAGCAATACACCCACGACTATAATGTAACGCCCATTTGTATCAGAAATACACTTTTCTAAAGAGAACTGCAGTCGTTTGTGTAGTAAAATTGCTGTACCTCTGGAACGGCTATTGAAGCTGGAGTGGAACACTTGTCCGACCCAGGGTTTCCGCAGTCTGGTGTGGTCACAGACACGCAGGTGGGTCTCCTGCAGAAAGGCAATGTCCGTCGTCATAGCCTTAAGATGTGAGAATACTCTGGCTCTTTTAGTAGGCCTGCCAAGTCCTCTGACATTCCAGCTTGTAAACCCGATTGATCCTTGCATTGCTCTCTGTCTTATATCATCCATAGAGCATGAGCCACAATATCAGCCTTTGGAATAATATGATGAAATTATGAATTAGCCAGTAGGCTACAACACAGAGCAAGGTAACAACTTCAAATGTGTTATAAAGATGGGCACCAAAGAAAAAAGTTCCTCCCGCATTGAGAAAAAAGAGAAAGAAAAAAACACACACAAAAAACACAACCCAACGAGATCAGATGTCTGAATCTCTAACAAATCCCTACAACCTTGTCCTAAACTCATCCTGTAACGTAGATGAGCACCCAGGAAATGTTCTGCACACCTCCGGTTAACTACGGTGTAGTTGGCTTCCCTTCAAAATGTATAATTATCACATACAACCCCATCTGAATTGCAGTCATTCCCCAGTCCACACCCCCATAAACGAGACAGCAGTGACCTCTATTGGCCTAGCAGGGAGCTGCAAGCAATGTCTAATTTAACGTTCATGTCCGTGTAGCTTCAGCTCGGTTATAGAAATAAAAATAACTTAAGTGAAAAACAAGATTCAGAGGGGGTATGTGGACAGAGTCCTGATCATTCACTTACTGCTATGAACCTGATAGAAACGCTCTGCCTCTTCCGCGGAGTCAAAAATGCGAGTCTGTCCGTTAATAGTAACACGCAGGCGGGCTGGGTAGAGTAAGCCGAAGCGTATTCCCTCCTTGTAGAGCTGCGACTTCACTTTGTTAAAGGCGGCCCGCTTCTTGGCGAGTGTGGCGCTGAAATCTTCAAAGATCCTGATGGGATGACCTTGGTACGAGACATCCCGGGATTTCCTAGCCCACAGCAGCACACGTTCCTTCTGGGCATATTTATGGAAGTGGACAATGAGGGGCCGGGAACCTTGCGGCGGTTTCGGAGCCAGACTGCAATGTGCACGGTCTAGCTCCAAGGTATCCAGCTGAGGGTCTCCGACCATCTTCTTGAACAGTGTAGTCATGAAGAGACGAGCATCATCCCCCTCCATTCCTTCTGGAATGCCAATCACACGGAGATTCTGTCGTTTGGAACGTGAAACCAGGTCTTCCACCGCCAGCTGCAATCTATCATTCACCCGATTAGTGGTCTCCAACTTGGATTTCAATACGGCCACCTCTCGCTCCAGAGTAGTGATTCCATCTGAATGAGCGCTGAGAGCCGTTTCCCTTCCGGTGATGGTGGCAGTATGTGTAGCCACGGTGTCTGTGATCTTTTGAAGAGAGACTTGGATTGGGACCAGGGCGGTGTTCATGGAAGCGGTAAGTTTACCTGTTACGTCTTTACGCAGTTTCTCAAGCTCTCCGACTAGCATAAGGAGTGTTAGCGGCTGCACGCTAGCTTCCAAAGCACTGGTAGCCATCTTGTTAGCCTCTTGCGAGCTGAAGAGTTTAGTTTGTTGCTGACTTTTGTCATGACTGCCTTGAGTTTTACTCATTTCAACAACGAAAAAGTTACTGAGGCACTCCTAATGACTATTCAAGTAAGAAAAGTAGCAGACGTCTGGGTGTATATGTGTAAAAGCGAAAAAGGATTAGGGAGCAAACGCCAATGCGACCGATCACTCCAACGCCATAACCGGAAGCCTCGGATGATGCGTTTTTAAGCCGGACCTCCCTCGCTGGTCTTGTTGATGTTTGGGGAGAATATCCGCAGCATCCATGTAGCTGCCCACCACCACCTTGTCTAAGGTTTAAGGCATTACTAAATATGAGATGGCACTGTAATGTGAACAGCTGTGATGCAAATGTGAGTTGAAGTTGTTACTGGGAAATGTGAGTGTAAAAGGCAAAGAATCTGTTTGAAAGTCATCTTTTTCTGTGTAAATATGCTTTTAATAACTCAGTATTTCATTGTTTATGTGTTTTAATGATCATACATCTATTTAACTCACTGTCTTGCATTATCTCACCGTCACACAGTTCTGCTTTAAGGATGTTATTCTCTCAAGAATTCTCTTGTTCTGAGTACTCAGATCTTGTTCTTGAGTAAAAGTAGAAGTACTCAGATCTTGTAGTAAAAGTATTAGTACTCAGATCCTATACTTGAGTAAAAGTAGAAGTACTCAGATATTGTACTTGAGTAAAAGTATTAGTACTCAGATCCTATACTTGAGTAAAAGTAGAAGTACTCAGATCTTGTACTTGAGTAAAAGTAGAAGTACCAGAGTGTAGGAATACTCTGTTACAGTAAAAGTCCTGCATTCAAAATGTTACTCAAGTAAAAGTAGAAAAGTATTCTCATCAAAACTATACAGAGAAGAAAGAGAAGCTCTAAAGACAGAAATCAGGAAAGAAGTCTCAAAGAGATGTTAGACATTGGGTCAGGGAGACTTTATATTATGTAAGAAGAGTTAATAAAGATAATTTAATATTTTTGGTTGAATTCTGGTCCTCAATCCAAAACTCCAATACTCATTGTCTTCAGTGTTTTGGCTTTTTTAAATGACTTTTTAGGTTATTTGTATAGTTACATTTGGTGTAAATACTTGTCTTTAGCATCCTAAATTGCAATGCTAAATTGTAAAATTATTTCTTAAAAAAACGTATTTTGTACAATCCTTATATATTTCTTTTTACCTACTTCTTTTTTTTTTATTGTTTATGTTCGCACCACCAGATACCAAAGCAAATTCCTTGTAAGTGTAAACGTGGCAATTACATTACATGTTACTTGTTCAACGCTTTTATCCAAAGCGACTCACATACTCAATACTGTGGAGAATCCCCACGGGAGCAATTTGGGGTGAAGTGTCTCAGGGACACAACGACATGATGACTGCAGTGGGATTTGAACCTGGCTGTGACCCCCTGATCCCAACACCAACGCACTATCCACTGCGCCACACACCTTGTTAATAAACTTGATTCTGATTCTGACAGACAGTTTCATCCCACAGGCCATAAGACTGTTAAACACCTGAACTTTTGGAAGAACTATTTATCAATATTCCAATGACTTTTATAGACTATTCTGCACTATTTCTACTATATTCTATTTTATTGTATTTATTTGCACTATTTTACCTGTAGTATTGTTGCTCTGTTGGAGGAGCCTGTGACCTCAGATGTTCATTGATATATCTACACTGTAGCTATGTACACATGACAATAATAGCAGTGGCGGCTGGTGGAAATTATTTTAGGTGGGGCTATTGTAATGGTGAATAAACCACACGGGGAACATTTTGAGAAATGACCCCTTACATTATGACTTCTGGTGATGTTAGAGATATGAGAAGACTGATCAATACCTCCATAATCTTCAGTGTGATTAGCTATGAATCTTCCAAAACTTCCAAATACCTTGTCCTGGAGATATGTTTCTACAGTAAACTGTGCAACAGTAGCCTACAGTAGGCCCACACAAACTGCAGAACACCGGTTCTTTGGGAACACTCAAATGATTTAATTCCCATTTAAAATCAGGACTAAATACGAACATTATATGCAGACACAGACGTGGTTCAGAAACACAGAAATATTAGAAAACAGACCATTAACCTGCTACTAGTTTAACCTGTTAAGCCCAAGAGACCCCAGTACCGGGGCCCTCCCGCAACATCTTGCAGGAAACGGTGTCTGAGGGCATGTTCATTTAATAAACTATGAATGTTTTATATCCATGTAACGGGAAGAAAGAAGAAACTCATCTAACTGATCATTTTTATTTATTTTTCAACAAAAAAAAACACAATGCTAACGCTGAGCCTCTGAATTAGCAACGAGCAAAACATGCCAACAGATTTACTGCACCGAAACTCACTCATAAAACCTTATTATTTATCCATTCTGCACATCCAACCCATCGATCTGATCGTGAGATGACACAGAATCGATGGGTACAGACATCACTCAATGGTACGAACTCGCGACTTTATACATAAAAACAGACATCAAAACATGTGGCGTTAGGTAGCTAAAAACGCTAACATGGCTCACCTGTGCCGTAGTCTGCTCAAAAGTGGTCTTCAATGGCATTAAAACGATAAAAACGCTGCTGAAGTTAATCCAATGTGTCTGTGTCACTTTGAAATGATTTCTGATAATCCATGAGCAATAAACCTGTTTTTCCGTTTCCAGATGTCACCTTTTTGTTTTAACATGCGTGTGTGTGTGTGTGGGGAAATCCCCCTTCGATTCTATTGGCTCTAACGGTCAGAAAGAGATGTCAATCAGCAAAATCGACAAAGGGGGGCCAGAGATATGGAAAATCCACCCAATTGACCCCAGAAGTGTTTCCCCCATCAATCTTGATACAGGGTACTTATTATATGTTGTACTTTGGATTCCTAAAGCTTTTAGTCTACTAACCCATCATCCAAGGGTAGTTTTTGTTACGAACTTGGATACACCAGGGAAATGCACGACCCGGGAGCCAGAGATAAAGTACAAGTAATATACTTTATTTGCCAAAAAGGATATTCAAAAAAGATAACGGCACTCTTAACGAGGCGAACAAAAATAGGTTTCACAAAGGCACAACAAAAAAATCACTCACAACGTGAGGAACAAACTTAAGAGTTTAAGAGAAATAAGTTTCAGGAGCATGAATAAGGCATGTAACAAAAAGAGCAACCGTTGATATTCTGGCATGAGGACAGGACAAGACGAACTGACACTGAACACTGGGGAATTTAAACACTCGACAACAAGACACAGGTGAAAACAATCAGGGGCGGGGCTGACGTGATGAGCTCGGGAGAACACATTAGGAAAGGGAGTCAAGGAACCTGAAATGAGACGTGACAAAACAACAACATGAAACATGACTGACTAACACAGTTTTCACTATAAGTAAAACATTATTTTTGGACGGACACTACAATTTACAGCCCAGACGAGAGAGAGTAATGATACACGGGCAAGGCCAGGCAGGAAACATGTGACTTATCAGTAACTTTAGACATCGTAACACAATTTTAAACGAGATTTTATTGTAGATTATACATTTTACTGATACCAATTATATAATATTGACTTTGTTCATTAAAAATAAATATTTTTTTAAAGAAAGTTTAAAGGTCCCATGGCATGGTCCTTTCTACTGATCATAATACCATTGTTGAGGGATATTACAATAGAAAAATACTGTGCAATTTTCCAAACTCAGATTGGTTTCTCATACATTATCTCTGTTTAGTATGAGTTTCACTCCCTGTGCTAAACGGCTCGATGGAGTTCCTGCCCCCACCCTCCTGTGCGTCCAGTGTGCTCCGATTGGTCAGCTCTGCCACTCTGTTCTGATTAGTCAACCACCAGAGAGGCTCTGCCCCTGTTGACATCTGCCGTAAAGTGGTTTAGCGGGTACTTAGCAACATAGCAATACTAGATTTGAGAATCGATAGAGTTATATAGATAGCTTACATATAGCATACAATCGCGTATGGAGCATACAATTTCGAACCTCCGTTCGATCCTAGAATAGACCAAATCGCGAGTCTTGCCTCGCCGTTCACTAGAGCAGACCAAACAGTGTCATTGTGGTACGTTTTTATCTAGTATATGTCTTACATTTCAGATGTCATCAGATGTACCTACAACTGTTGTTATTTAGGTGCCGTTGTGGAAACTGCGCTTTGATGCCAAGTGACGGAGAAAACTGGTGCTGCAATAGCATAAGAAAGGTAGCCTAGCTTAGTTAGATTATGTCGGCAGCTAGCTGAAATCAACAACAGTAGCACACATATACAGCATACATATTGTTCAAGTCAATAGACTATATTATGCACTTTTATTACTTCCTTAGTAATTGAATGTTTATTTTGTAAACCTTTCCCATAGTTGGTTTAATTGCTAAACGTGTTTTGTAACACATCTTACCTTCATAGGTTGTAACAGGCATGCTGCAAGTTCCAGAACCCATTACTGCATGGTTGACCACCCAGGACTAGAGCCTAACTGCTTGAACCCATACACCCTGCAGAATCTCCACAATATTTATAAATACAGTTTCGGACCTTTGACAAATACAACGGAAGAAGAGTAAGTTATTGTTACCTGTAATAAACTACTACCGTTTGATGAAAAATCAAATCATGGTTTGCTATATATGAATGATATGTTATAGGAGCAAATAATTCAGGAAAGAAAGGCTACTAAGTATTTCCATCAAACTTTATTTTTACAAATGTACAAAATGTGTGAATGTATATTTATACACTGTACATCATCCATTCCTCTCCTGATAGGCGTTTTCGATATCTTGCGTATCGCAGCTTTGTAAGCAGGTGCTGAGGATATTTAGGGCGAGGCATCAGAGTGGCGATTCCGTCGTGTGTTGTGCTCCGGATCCGCCAGGAGTTTCCAGATCTGGCCGGACAATATGTAGGATTTCGACCTCCTTTGGGGGGAAACGGGAGAAACGGCTGACAATCATTTCCTCCTTGGGGGGCCTGTAAAATTGAGTTGACAGGTCCTCTGGGACGTGGATTCATTTCAGCTCGTCCACAAAGGGTGTAGGGTCCAGAAAGACTTTGTGAAACACAAGCCTCGTCAGCTCATCCACATAGACTGAAAAAGAAAGCATTGTATAAATAATTTCGTATTGTTATTCACTTTTTGTATTTAATGTAATACTTTTATTGTTCATTGTATCTTTAATCATTTGAAATGTAAGTTCTGTTAATAATAATAATAAAAACTAATATTTCACAACTTATTGTATGTAGGGTCGTTCTTAACGGGCTTGACCGTACACTCTCCCCTCTTTGATTTTGGATAAGCCAATTTGAAGACAAGTTTTCCTGCAGCAGTTGTCGCTTGGTCACGCCCAGCATTCTCGTCGTGATGCATTGCTGCCAGACACAACCTATAGAATAGCAAAATAAAATGAGACTTTGTGTTATGACAGAATAAAACCCTAATGCCACTAAACAGTGACTGTGTTACAAGATGCTACAGAATAAAGTATACAGCGTATTACCTGCACAACATTCCAATGAAGGGAAAACCACATTTTTTGGGGTAAAACGCAGAAATAATTTGTGGAAGGACTCCAGGGATGAGGTCTGGTAGTGATGGCTTAGCTTTAGCACATCTTTGAGAACTCTGTTGTTGGTGAGTATCGTTTCAACTCTGGCGAGTGTTATTGAGCCTTGAGTAAAATGACAAAGACATTAGGTAAATCACCAGCACATTAGAACATTACAACAATGTTATATTACCAAACTTACGATACGTCGCATTCTTCTACGGTATCATCAGGGTGGTAACTCGAACCCAGAGTCTCCTCAAATTCTGTCGACGTCTCCGCTCGTTCCTCCTCCAACTCCAGCCGAGGTCTCTTGCGAGGTCCCAATCCTGGGCCCTTTATTGGTGTAGAGGACAAGGGGATTTCTGTGTAGGTGGAAGTTTTAGTGCCAACACTTTTGAAAGACACCGTGGCCTGGATGCCTGTTAATAAAAAGGGAAAAGTGCATAAATACTATGTACATTAGATAAGACACTAATACATTGTAAAAGGCCAACACAGTGTGAGAAAAAGTTTTTAGAGAGTACTTGTCCATGGACAAGTGAGTTTGGCAATTTACTTGTCCGAATACATTTTCCACTTGTCCAGAATGGACAAAAATCTGGGCCACTGGAATCTTCTTCTTCGCCATCGTATTTTACACTTTCCCACGGTTTTTATGACACCGCTAACGTAAGTGAGCGGTAAGATTTTACTGCATCACACAAAGGGTTGGGTATCGTTTGAATTTTAACGATTCCGGTTCTGCTTTTCGATTCCGGTTATTTAAGAGGGTCAAAATCAGTCCCGTGACAAACTGGGAGAAAAATATATTTATGAAAACATTAAGTCAAATCTATATTCCTATTTACAAATCACTTCATACGGTTGAATTTCTTACGGTTATTGAACACAATTATATAAAAATAATCTCTGCATTGTTTAGTTAGTTCTAGGTGCAGTTTGAGAATGTACGATTGGCCCAGTCTCCTCTGATGCTACACTGCAACCTGCCTGTGAGACACAGTCCAACCACACATGTCCAACACATAGGACATATAATAATAATACATTATATTTATAGCCTATCGGCCTAGTGCTTTTCTACAACTCAAAGACGCTTGCACGCATTTATTTACACCTGCTGCAGCTGCCCAGCTGCTCACTGTTTGTAAAAGTAAATAAATAGTATTTTCATTTCAATAATGTACTTTCTATACCCTGCTTCATAAACAATACTGACATCCCTGCTCCTCCGAGTCTGGGGGTCCGGGGATGTGAGGACAGCGCGAGGACACAGACAGGGAGGCTGCTTCACTTCATAAAGGAGATGGCGTCAATATTAACAACATAGGAGTTAAAACGCTTAATAACCTTCATTACGTCTTAGAGAAAGAAAGTTTGACAAAGATGAGGCTGTTAAACGGGCAGCGGATTCGCTGTGTGTAGAGAGAGAGAGAGAGACGCTGAGCTGCACCGTGCAGCGATCACGGAGCATAGAGAGAGAGAGCTGCGGTCCGCGGGGCTCCGCCTCGCCTCTCGTCCTCACAACTCTTATTAATCCCGGTACCGGACAATTGTTATGTGTTCCTACTCGGAACCGAGTTTTGCTTCCCAACCCGGCCACTGTGCTACACTTCCCACCCCGCTCCGCGCCGCCCCCGTCTAACTGAACAGAAAGCGGCGAGATGCATTTCCTTAGGAATCGACAAGCAGAACCGAAACTAACATTTCTAAACAAACAATGGCGGACACGTACAATTTGCGAATGAGTTCTGCCTTTTGTAAACTGAATGCATCAATAATCTGTCAATAAATCAGGGCGAAAAACGTCACTTGTCCGCCGGACAAGTCAATTGAAAGATCTACTTGTCCGATATTGTAAATAACACGTCCCGGACGGTGGGACGTGTACTTTTTCGCACACTGCAACAACTTGTGTACATCTGACAGATTAATTCATGAGAAATGTACAAACTACAAACAGCACTGTATTTCTTGTAGCCAACATAACAGTATTTCTGTGATATACAATAATATCACATACGGTTTTATTTATAGAGCAATTTAAAAACGATTTTTGGTCGAGCCCAAGTGCTGTACATGTAATAAAAGCACAATTAAGGTAATGTATCTGTGATTTGTCAGTGTTATAGTCTACCTTTGCTTCTCACGTGTGCCGATGTCAGTGTTCCCCGGGCCTCTGTGTAGCAACAGAAATGGCGGACACTTTACATTCCACTGTCTGTGTTCCCACAGACCGTGTCTCAACCCTCTGAGTTCCCACAAACAGTCTGTGGACGGTCTGTTTGACATCCGACTGTACTGGAGCGGTGGGTATTGTGTTCCTGCTGTGATGTACTCTAAGAAAGATACACAGTATTCATACAATTAATTTTGTATCCGAGGAAAACAGTCAATTTCATAAAAGCAACACTTTTACAATTACAATGTTCTACAGATAGTCTGCTACCTTTTCCCATGTAGCGTAATATTTCAGACTCTTTGTAGCTCAGTAGCATAGCTGCTAGGACCGCCAACTTCAATGTAATTATGTTTGGCGACTGACCGTACGTTAAATCAGCCAGAGTATACTGTCTATGAGTATTTCGTGTGTGTTTGCAGACGAAATTCTCCAGCTATGATTATCTATCAGTAATCAACACAGTTAGCTTGCCAGCTAATATGCTAACCTAATATGCAGTTTAACAGCTAGTCTAGGCTTAGCAAGAACATCTTACAATTGCAATATTATACAGTTAGTCTGCTACGTTCGGTCATTCATTGTAGCTGGCATGAAAACTATGTTTTTCATAACATCTCTAGGTTAGAGCTTCTAGCTTAGCTTATTAATGGTAGCTCGGTAGAATACACGAACGGTGTTGCAGTATAACGTGAGTCATGACAACTGGCGATATTCTATTATTTTCGTCATAGGAATCCGGGGCGTGTACATTGAGGACCCATTGTTGATTTACCATGTCGATCGCCTCGTTTGTCGTTCACGTTCATCTTTTGCTATATCTGCCTTCCTAAGATCACTTCGATGCACATTCAGTACTCGTATGTGAGGTTGTGGGAGAGAGGTGGATATCGTGACGCTTACAGGGAGGTATCGAACATTACAAAGTAGGTGACTGTGTGGATGCCTGTTCAAAATATTGCAAACTTGAATAAATCATTTAAATTATATATTTGTGTCCGACTTTCATTTGTACATCGTTCTTAATGTGATGTATAGTAGCTCTGATAGCTGTCCATACCTTCAGACAGCCTACAAGTAAAACACAAGTCGTTTACTCACAGCCCGAACGCTCATCGAGATGACTGGATCCTCATGACAGGTTGTGATCAGCTCCGATTAAATTGTGATATCAATGCTGTAGCTATTCTCCAGGGAGCACGTTTTTTTTTATGAAATACCTGTATCCCTCTCATCACAACAAGACTACACTGTGCAGGAAAAACAATTATATACATGAAAATAACCTTGATGCATGGGAATGAAACACACAAGCTATCTTCCGTGGCTCTACTGATATGTCACAGTAACGGTCAACCACAGAAACGTACGTCCAGCGGGGCACACGTTGAATACATATAATACAGTAGTTATATTATGCCTTTAAGCCTATACGTTTAACCCATAAGAACCCGGACCCATTTCTACTTTTGAGGAAATTAAGGGGAACGTCATTTAGACTAAATAGACCACATTTATGACAAGTAACCCCCCCAGTGTGAAATATCTGAAATGTGACATATATGTCACATTGGGCTTTAATGGTAAAGTAACTCTTATTTATAACTTCATTAATGAGGATGATTTTTTTGGTTTACATGTGTTTGAACATACTTTGAATTGAATAATAAAGAATATGTTAACTAAATATAATTGAATCAGCTAAATTAACTGAGCAGATCATAATCATATTTGTAATTGTGCATATATGTCACTCCGGGTTCTCTGTGAATGTTTAGGGTTAATGTCCCGATGTGACATCAGTGTCACAGCAATATTTATGCCATTAGTTTCATATCAATTTCATCAATAAATGTTTCTACAACAGGTTATATGTAATCAGAATCAGAAAAGAGCCCAAGACAGCTTAATGTTTAACAAATTACATGTCATGTAAGCATTTGTATTCTTAAATGGCTTGAATGTTAACTTTAGCAACAAAAAACCTTTCCAGATGCAGCTAGTTCTGTCACATGTGCTAGCCTGGCACATGGACATGTTGTTATGGGAACACAAAAGCAAATGACAAGGACCATAACCCACCAGACTGTTCAGTGTGTGTCACTTAGGGACTTCATGAGATCAAAAAGGCTAAAGCTGTATAAGGAACTTTCCAGAACATTTAAAGTTCATGTGACACCTGTGTCTGCAATTCTGTCTGCCTTCCGTGTTGCACCACGAGGACCCACTGATATAAAATGCTTAACTGTCTAAGGGCTAAGCGCAGCTTGACATATTTTTGGCTTCATTTATAGAAGGAAAGACAACAGTGATAGTTATGTTTCAGAATAACATTTATTGGAAATTGTTAGAACAATCTCACTGGTCCTCTGCTTGAGCTTCAGCTTCAGGATCCATGTGTCTGTGATCCTCTCCAGAATGGAAGTAGTCATCACATACAGAGCATCAACTAGTCCCTGAGCAGTGTCCTTCACATGCTGATATCCAGAGAGGGAGTCACACAGTCACAAGATGGAGGAACAGAAAGCAGTATTCAATGTTTACTTCAGATTAGCTCCACGTCAGAAATGAGCATGCTTGTCATATGTCTCTCTCCACAGAGGCTGAATCATCATGCTAATCACATAGCTATCATATGCCTCAAACAGCCCTGATGCTCTTCTAGGTCATCTCACATCCTGTCATGTTCACAGCTACAGCTAGGATACCTTTGTTATCATGTTACTCTCATACTGGAAGAGGACATTCAGGATGTTGCCAACAGAAATAATAAAGTGTGTGTGTGTGTGTGTCTAAGAAGTGCAGCCTTTACAAAAGAAATCTGCATTGACAGGGCTCCCCAACACAGTATGTGTGGTACCACATAGCGCACCCAGTGCACTCGATCTTAAAATAAACAGAAAAAAGACATGTTAGAATATTGACAAACATTTGACATCACTCATCCAGAGTAAGCAGTAATGACGTTGTTTACATTTCATTAAGCAAGCAATGTACAGTTTGAGATCTTAGCTGTTTTCCTTTCTGTTCAGAGTCCATGCTCAGAAGTTTCTTCAACGGCTCCAGTGTCCTCCCAAAGTGCAAAGACATGCACGTGTGGTGAATTAAAGTAAACATTTATAATATCTGTTATAGAGAGTGTTCACCCAGTGATGTAGAGGTAACCAATCCAGGGTGTATCCCAGTCTTCCAGCCAAATGTTGGTCAGGAAATAAATACAACTTATTACCCATGCATCAAGGTTATTTTCATGTATGTAATTGTTTTTCCTGCACAGTGTAGAGTCTTGTTGTGATGAGAGGGATACAGGTATTTCATAAAAAAACGTGCTCCCTGGAGAATAGCTACAGCATTGATGTCACAATTTAATCGGAGCTGATCACAACCTGTCATGAGGATCCAGTCATCTCGATGAGCGTTCGGGCTGTGAATAAACGACTTGTGTTTTACTTGTAGGCTGTCTGAAGGTATGGACAGCTATCAGAGCTACTATACATCACATTAAGAACGATGTACAAATGAAAGTCGGACACAAATATATAATTTAAATGATTTATTCAAGTTTGCAATATTTTGAACAGGCATCCACACAGTCACCTACTTTGTAATGTTCGATACCTCCCTGTAAGCGTCACGATATCAACCTCTCACCCAACCTCACATACGAGTACTGAATGTGCATCAAAGTGATCTTAGGAAGGCAGATATAGCAAAAGATGAACGTGAACGACAAACGAGGCGATCGACATGGTAAATCAACAATGGGTCCTCAATGTACACGCCCCGGATTCCTATGACGAAAATAATAGAATGTCGCCAGTTGTCATGACTCACGTTATACTGCAACACCGGCAACTGTAATTACTGACCGTACGGTTAAATCACCCGGAGTATACTGTCTGAGTATTTCGTGCGTGTTTGCAGACATTCTCCTGCTATGAGATACATGCAAGGCTATGTGCTAACATTGGTGTTGAGGTCTGGGAATGCTCGTTAGCCCTCGTGTTTACCTCGGTAGCATAGCATTAGCATAGCATTTACACAGTCGTGGTAGATACATTGTTTGTTTTAAACAGAATAAATACACAAACCACAATGAATACTTACAGGTTGTGTACCCGAATCTCCCGCTGGTCCAAACAAAGTAGGAACAGCATCGTCCTCCAATATCAGCTTTGCAAGTCCGAAGCTAAACATTACGTTTTTAAAGCTTTGGTCCGTGAAATGCCACTCACACACACACAACAGTACCGGCTGGTAAATCAGCTGGAACAGTGTTAAAAAGGAATGTCAACCACTGACTTCGTCGTGGTTCTGCCTTCGGTACTGCAAACATTGTGGATTTCTCCACACAAGACAGGCAACAGACCCTCCGCGACATGACTGGATGGAGCTTTGAAAAGAAGCAGGTTTTACGACACTTAATATGGTCGGCTGGCAGAGGAAGTGACGTCACGCGGGGCAGGAAGTAAACAATGGAAACTGAGAAATCTCCAACGAGGCTTTTGGGAGAGGTCTTTTCTGTGTTAGAGTTTTACTCCCTATAGGGTGTACTTTGAGGGGTTTTGACTTTGCAGACTGTTTACATGCATGGACACCTTCATAACACACAAGGAGACGGGTAATAACCGGAAAAGCATGCAATGGGCCCTTTAATGTGGGAAGAGGTGGGGCGGCGCCCCTCGCCCCTATGGGCCGGCCGCCACTGAATAATAGGTGCCTGTATTATCTCGGTGGACAAAATGTATGTTTTTATTTTATAAGGACAATAATGTACTGTTGCGTTTGTTTAGTTTAATGTTAATTGTTTAATGCTCACACACAGTCACAGCACCATGTTTTCCGTGTGATTGGCCATTTGTTTTATATGATTTATCAACGTGATCATCAATAGCTAATCTGAGCACCAGAACCCTGCTCACGTGTCCTTTTATGCTGTCCATTGAAATGCAGGTATGTGAGTTTTGTACACCAGTTTATTTATGTGTAATGTTTCACATTGCTCCACATGATGCCTCGACTACAAAGTCTTCCATGTTTCTACGCTTCTTCCTCGGTGTCACAGTTTGGGGAATATCAAGATCATTGCACAGGGCCTTGGTCTTGTCATAGACCTCATGTGCTTTCTCGTTACTTCGGTAACTTTTCAGTGTGTTCTCAACTGCCGTTTTGTAATCCACTGCCTACACCAAGTCAAGTGTTTCTTTCTGCAGGTATTTGTGCAGCCCTGAGTATTGAGAGCAGTGTCTGGAACATGACTGCATGTAGATGGTACTGCATGTTCAAAGCTTGCTTTCCAGTCCCTTTGCTAGAGGGGCTGAAAGGCTCCCTAAAGTCTTGATCAAAGCAGGAGGTCTTTGACATGCCCAGCGAACAAGTTGTTTGTCCCCTACCTGTTTCTGAAATGTTTGCCATCTCTGATGGTGGACAAGAGATGTGGAGAAGAACGAGTAGAGACACTCCAGGAGATCAACGCAGGTATGTGAGTTTTGTACACCAGTTTGTATAAGTTTAATGTTTCACACTGCTTGTGAAAAATATACTACCAATATACGATCACTGATGTTTTGTTGTTGACTGGACACTTATTTTGTAAAAGAGATAGCAGGTGGGGATCTCTTAAGCAATGCAGCTCACGTGTCCTTTTTATATGCTGTCCATTGAAATGCAGGAAAGTAATCAGCTCTGAGTGATCTGTTGCCGAGGGGACACTACACCGGAGTTACATAAGCAGAGATAAAGTGCTCTTTGGGGGGAACTCACCTCCTCTGGGGCCCCAGGAAGATTTTTTTTAAATACTGAAGTTAAAAGCCTCAATCTTGTGCACTTTGAGAGCAACATCAAGAGATATGGATACATCTCTCAACACCCAGATGTCAAAAGAAATCAAAGAATCAGAAACGGATTTATTATTTAAAAAAACTTTATTTTCCAATTAAAATCATAAACTTTGTCAAATTATTAGAAGTTGTTAGTAATCAGATTAAACAGAAAAAAGGGAAGGAAGGAGGAAATAATAATCCCTCATCTCTTGCTGCTTCCCTCATCTCTTGCTGTTTGCGGTTGAAATGATCTCTTTTGCTGGCCAAACATGCTGGAGGGAAAGCAGTGGTGTCTCACTTGCCTTGGCCCTGTATCTGCAGTCCCTACATCAGTTCCCCAGTTACCCATTGACTCTTGTCTGTTCTGGTGTTCCTGTTCATTGTCGTTCTTGTCTGTTGTATCTCCTTCTTGTGTGTCCCTTTCTCCTGTTCTCCTTTCTTCATCCTCTACTCTGTTTGGCTCATCTGTGATGACTGTGTAGGTAAATACAAACAAATATGTAAGTCAATCAGTTTCCAGCTCTGTCAAATAAATGAATTTCAAGATACACAAATTTGTCTTCATTAAAATGAGTGTCACCACACTGTCACAAAATGTAGTACTAACCAATTGAAAATAGTTAAATGTACATTGGAAACCTCGTAGATATCACTGTTAAGAGTTATCTGCCAATAGGACAGAATCATTCCTACACATGCAGTTTGAGTAATTCACTTAAAACTTTAATATAGTCATTTTCACTTAATACTCTGATATAGTCATCTTTCTGCATTCAACACTAAGGAAAGCTGTACAATCTGACATGATAATGAGGAAAAAAGGCCCCCGACAATGCAGATCATTTTTTGATCATATCAATTTTAAGATGCGGATCAAGGCTTAATATTTGGGAGCATAGTGTCCCTTCCCCCTTTCAGGAGCCCCACTGGATTGGCTTTGATCTGAAATATGTGTATAAAAAGCTTGTTAGCTGGCTGTCCATCTCATAATGTTCACATAGAAACTAGCTGTCAATAGGAAATATCAATCGGAAGAATTATATTTTCATGCAAACATCTGTCACAAACAGCCACATTGACAGAGCGTCCACACTACAGCTTCAAAAAAAGCTTGGAGCTGGGCGTGTCTGTTGCTATCACATGAATCTCCCGCCCCCGACATACAAAGCAAAAAACCCCGGGGATTTTATGGGAGCAATATATATATATATATATATAAACTCCCCAAACAGGCGAAAACCTACCAGTTTCACCCACTGTCTCTGCCACCTACCTCCATGCTGGTTCCTCCGGTTTGTATCCGGTAGGTGAAGAGGGTCTGGTCATACAGCACCGGGTGATTGCTACGGCGATAGTTAGTTTCTCCTCCGACTTTTTTTGAAATATAAAAATGAACGGCGGGATATCTCTCCCAGCTTAGACGCGGTTTGATTGGCTACCTTGAGCTGTCAGATTTTCCGAAACGGGATTTGATTGGCTGGCGCTGGCTACTCCGTGACGCCGGAGACGGACCGCAATTCAGTTCGGCGAAAAAGCGAGGCAACGTGACGTCACCACATTCAAAGTGAATGGGCAGATTGAAGCTGTCGACGCTGTAGTGTGGACGGGCCGTTACTGCTCAAACATGCTGTCGACACGTAAAGCAGTGGCAACTATGCCACCATTTCAGCTGACTTTTTCTCAGAAATACTGTCACATAACATCCATATATATTTCAGTGCTAGGTTGATGCTTAGCTAAGCTAACTATGAAACACTTTAACTGACAGGACTCGGGATCAACTGTGTAGCTACTACTGTAAGGTAGCTTCTAGCTTAATGTCGAACACAGACAGTAAGTCAACATTTCCCAGAGAGCTTTCTTTGAAATCACCAAGTAACGCTAAAAAACACAACATTTAGATTGTATGACAAAGTGTTTATTTAATATATCTGGCTAGCTATAGCTACTTGCTAACGGTTTAGCTTACCCGCGCGATTCAAAGTAACGTCAACGTAGCTATAATTTATGCTTTGCTTACATGTTGACATAACTTGTAAGTTTACTGACCTTGTTCACCTGGCCCAGGTGGTGGCTCTGGGGTTGTTGTGTGAGCCATCACTTGAGAATTGCCGTCTTTTTTATTAAAGAAATGTCGAATGTCCATCTTCAGAATCTCCGCGTCCGGGGACAGTTTAAAGTTTAAACATTGTCACAGAGGAGAGGTACGTACCTGTCAGCCAATAAAACACGTTTATTTCCATGCAACTCTCTGATTGGTCTGGTGGCGTCGTCTTGTGTTGCATTCACTGAACATGGGAAATTACAATTCTACCGTCCGTCCTATAGGTAAAGTAGGTTAATGTATTATATTATTGAGGGAGAATTTGTCCGGGGCTAAAGAAAAAACCCCGGATGCCTACCCCAGGCGACGCCCCTGGTTAGCACCCAATATGAGCAGGAAGGGTTTATAATTATGTTTTTGTTATTGGTATTTAAACTGATAACAACAAGAGCAAATATATATTTAAATGGTCAAATTAAATGTGGAATATTTATACAAACTGATCCACATTATCCACTACTACACCTTATTAGACAGAAATGCATCTTGAATACAGAAAGGTGGCAGTAATGCACCTTTAACGCTTTTTACCAGCCGCCATTACACCTAAAAAGAAGACGATGAAGAAGAAGAAGTTTGCATCAGTGGGCGTGGCTTGTGTTCGGATGACGTCACTAGTGGACAGTCCACACACAGCATGATGGCGGCAGCAGCGGTAGCGGCGGAGCGGGGCGGAGGAACTGGAGGAACCGGAGTACCGGGACGACCGTCTCCTGCTGGAGCCTCTGCCCGGGCTGAAGGCTCCTCTCCCCGGCCTGGCTCTGCGGGTTTCTCGGTGCTGGTGGTGGTCGGGTCTATGCGGGCCAACGGGCTTCTGGAGCGGCTGCTGAAGCAGATAGAGACCGGTGAGTACCAGCCACCCTTTCAAAATAGAAGCCCTCCTGTGTACTGTACTAACGTTTTTTTTTTATTATTAGTGATTATTATGATTAATATTTAATATTCCATTCCTCTCATACTTATGTATAGATAATATCATGCTTTATATTTTGTTACTTTACATTTGTAAATCAACATGTGTATGTTCTACTTCTTTTAATGCTATTTTATTTCTATTGCGATGTTTACAAAATACACACACACACACACACACACACACACACACACACACACACACACACACACACACACACACACACACACACACGATTCTTTAAAAACACACATTTATAGGAGGGTACAGGAGAATGCATGTTATGATTGTGATTTCAGGAGGTTCATTTAACCTGAGTGAATGTAGGTAAGGCTTCCAGATGTTATAGAAATTGTCAGATTTGTAGAACATTATTAAAGATATTCCAGGGAAACCAATTAAAATATACTTTAGAGAGAAGGACCCTCATCTTTAGTCCTTTGTATTAATATATATATATGTCCTAGCAGCTAGAATAAGGACAGCATATCATCGTTAGTCCTTTGTATTACTATATATGTCCTAGCAGAGAATAAGGACAGTATATCATCTTTTACAGCAGCAGTAAGTGTTTTGATTCGTAGACCTCAAATCAATAAGGTCTCCATTCAGTCTGTTTCTGGTGAGTTGTCTGCCACTATTCCCAAAGTTAGTGGTCGGTTTTCTGATATGTAATGGCTTGTTTTCTGTGTGATTTTGAGCACATTTTCCGTTTATCCGTTATTTCCTAGCAGCAAAAGTAAGGACATTATATAATCTTTAACTAGCAGCAGTAGGTAGTGTTTTGATTCGTAGACCTAAAGACAGTGGGTCCATATAGTGTGTTTTAATGAGAGAGAGACAGATGTTTATTAGTATGAATCTGTCTCTCTGTCTGTCTCTGTCTGGCTGTCTGTCTCTCTGTCTGTCTGTCTGTCTCTCTGTCTGTCTGTCTGTCACACCAAGTACTTTGCCGTGTACTGTGTACTAAACGTCTTATCCTTAAATAATTAAAGTCCCTATTCTCCATATTTCTACCCAGTGTTTAACACAAAGTATTAAAGTAAACATGTGCGGATAGTCTCCTCTGGTTAGTGACGTTTAAACCGGGAAAATAACACTTTATAAAATATAAAACGATGGATGGAAGACACGAGATTAGCATGCTAAGCTAACATAGCTCCATCTTGTTCCCTCTGTTTACGTCTTTATTCCTTCAAACTAAAAGTCTGCTTTATCTATTAGACACGTGAAGGAAACACAAAGGACATGTTCCACCATGAGAGGAATCAGTGTGTTTCTGCCATGTGTTTTTAGGGTTACATTTAGACTTTACAGCCGGCATGATGCGGGACATCCTGTCCTCCAGGGTTCATGTTTTTATTTTGAAAATCCCTCCCCACCGGATGTTTTTTTATTTTGTGGAGCTTGACTGTTTTACATTTGGTTCCTGTTTTGAAGTAGGTTAACAGTCAACAACTCAGTAAAAGTTTAATGATGCAGAAGGCTGTGTTTTATCTCTATAACGGCATTATGATAATATACCAATAAGGTTTATTTTTGTGTTTAATATATACGAACTGCAGATTGTTTTAAGAGCTGCACACTTTTACAGGTCATAACTTCTGAACACATTGAAACATA
This sequence comes from Pseudochaenichthys georgianus, assembly GCF_902827115.2. Lineage (NCBI taxonomy): Eukaryota > Metazoa > Chordata > Actinopteri > Perciformes > Channichthyidae > Pseudochaenichthys > Pseudochaenichthys georgianus. The sequence goes on from NC_047512.1 coordinate 36,205,427, forward strand.
AACCACAGACAGCAGTGAACACACCCTGATGACTGAACACTAACTGTTTGTTCATCATGTGGGTTCAGAAACATGCTCTATATCTGCAGGCTGTGTTACAGTAATTACAGGCAGGCCTCTGTGCGTTTCTGTCCGTTGTTCAGCTGTTATTCAGTCACTTTCCTGAGAGGTCAGCTTTTGGTCAGTCTTCTAAAAGTTTACGGTCAGTTTTCTGTCCATTTTCTAGGATTTTAAAGTCAGGTTTCTGTCCATTTTTTATAAGATTTTAAAGTCAGTTTTCTGTCCATTTTTTATATGATTTTAAAGTCAGTTTTCTGTCCATTTTCTAGGATTTTAAAGTCAGTTTTCTGTCCATTTTTTATAAGATTTTAAAGTCAGTTTTCTGTCCATTTTCTAGGATTTTAAAGTCAGTTTTCTGTCCATTTTTTCTAAGATTTTAAAGTCAGTTTTCTGTCCATTTTCTAGGATTTTAAAGTCAGTTTTCTGTCCATTTTTTATAAGATTTTAAAGTCAGTTTTCTGTCCATTTTCTAGGATTTTAAAGTCAGTTTTCTGTCCATTTTTTCTAAGATTTTAAAGTCAGTTTTCTGTCCATTTTCTAGGATTTTAAAGTCAGTTTTCTGTCCATTTTTTATAAGATTTTAAAGTCAGTTTTCTGTCCATTTTATAAGATTTTAAAGTCAGTTTTCTGTCCATTTTCTAGGATTTTAAAGTCAGTTTTCTGTCCATTTTTTCTAAGATTTTAAAGTCAGTTTTCTGTCCATTTTCTAGGATTTTAAAGTCAGTTTCTGTCCATTTTTTCTAAGATTTTAAAGTCAGTTTTCTGTCCATTTTTTATAAGATTTTAAAGTCAGTTTTCTGTCCATTTTCTAGGATTTTAAAGTCAGTTTTCTGTCCATTTTTTCTAAGATTTTAAAGTCAGTTTTCTGTCCATTTTCTAGGATTTGAAAGTCAGTTTTCTGTCCATTTTTTATAAGATTTTAAAGTCAGTTTTCTGTCCATTTTCTAGGATTTTAAAGTCAGTTTTCTGTCCATTTTTTCTAAGATTTTAAAGTCAGTTTTCTGTCCATTTTCTAGGATTTTAAAGTCAGTTTTCTGTCCATTTTTTACAAGATTTTAAAGTCAGTTTTCTGTCCATTTTCTAGGATTTTACGGTTAATTGTCAGTCAATTTTTTTGATAGTTCACGGTCAGGTTTTAGCCTCTTGGTAGTTTTTCAGAGTTTTTTAGCCTGTAGGAAGGGTTTTTCACTAAGAAGGGTTTTCGGTAGGTTTTCTGATAGTTTAGGGAAAGTTTTCCAGTGAGTTTTCTGTCCGTTTTTAAGTCAGTTTTCTGAGAGTTTTTGGTTATTGTTCAGTCTGTTTTTGGTCAGTTTTCGGATAGTTCATGGTCATTGTTTCTGGCCCAATTTCTGTAGATCTGTGGCTTGTTTTCTGGGTGATTTTGGCCAATTTTCAATTTGTCTTTGGCCTGTTTTTTCAGACAGTTTTTATGTGAGATCCTGGCTGGTTTCCTGGTCAGTTTTCTGCTGATTTACGGTCAGCTTTCCGTACGTTTTAAGCCAGTTTTTGGTCAGTCTGTTGTCTGTTAGTTTTCAGTATTATGTTTTTCTTAATTTTCTGTGAGCTGACACACAAAGAGGAAGTTACTAACTCTGTTTCACTTCCTGCTGAGGAGGAAACAGCATGTGATGATAGGAGGAAACATGGAGTTTTCTGTAATTCATGTTGCTGATGGACACAGCAACATCCCATAATAATGTGAACACAGGAAGTGAGAGCTGGCGGTCGGACACACTGAGGTTGTTTATATTTGATCATCTGATTTCTTGATGTGTCACATGATGGATTATCTACAGTCTCACTGATCAACCCGATTGTGTTCACAGCTGGAGAGAAGACAGCATAGACTCATTCAGAATTGTATTACTAACAATAATCAGGACTTTACAGACTCACCATAAAAACATCTTCCTTGACTTATGAGTTCAGATAAATGGAGCGTGTAGTTTGGAGTCATCACACATTTTGAGTTTGACCTGGTACATGTGCTGTAGTTCCTTTATAGCCCAACATTAGCCACCTTTAGCTTAGCGGTGGTGACGTGAAGTCATGTGACCGTGCTGTAGTTCCTTTATAGCCCAACATTAGCCGCCTTTAGCTTAGCGGTGGTGACGTGAAGTCATGTGACCGTGCTGTAGTTCCTTTATAGCCCAACATTAGCCACCTTTAGCTTAGCGGTGGTGACGTGAAGTCATGTGACCGTGCTGTAGTTCCTTTATAGCCCAACATTAGCCGCCTTTAGCTTAGCGGTGGTGACGTGAAGTCATGTGACCGTGCTGTAGTTCCTTTATAGCCCAACATTAGCCACCTTTAGCTTAGCGGTGGTGACGTGAAGTCATGTGACCTTGCTGTAGTTCCTTTATAGCCCAACATTAGCCACCTTTAGCTTAGCGGTGGTGACGTGAAGTCATGTGACCGTGCTGTAGTTCCTTTATAGCCCAACATTAGCCGCCTTTAGCTTAGCGGTGGTGACGTGAAGTCATGTGACCGTGCTGTAGTTCCTTTATAGTCCAACATTAGCCACCTTTAGCTTAGCGGTGGTGACGTCATGTGACCGTGCTGTAGTTCCTTTATAGCCCAACATTAGCCGC